>NC_142936.1:43570523-43578023 GCF_046866305.1 Octopus bimaculoides
GGCAACTGGTAAGTATGCGCGCATCAATTTTTGCATGTGTGTCTCTTTGACTGTGTGCCCGCATGTGTGCGAGTGTGTGAGTGTGTTTGTCTATCAGAGTTTGTGTGTGCGTGTGTGTGTGTGTGTGTGTCTACGTGAGTTTGTGTGTGTTTATGTGAACATGCGTGCTTATGTGTGAATGTGTATCTGTTGGTTTGCATGTGTGCTTCCGTGCGGACGTATGCTTGTGCGTGTAAGATTTTTGCTTTTTTATTTTCATGTGTATATATGTTTACCTGTATACAAACGTGAATTTATACGTGTGCGTATACGTTTGTGTGAATAAACACTGAAAGCAACAGCAACACATAGTGCATGTATTCGTGTACATGTGTATACGCGTCTGTGCATGTGCATGCACAGACGCAAGAGTTGAAGTGACAGAGATATTGTGGCGATGATTTTGTATATGTGCGTGTGTTCTGCGTGTGTCTGTGTGTTTGTCTGTGCGTATACGTGTGAGTGCTTGTGCAGATGTATTTATAATTGTGCACGATTGCGTGTCTGTATGTGTGTAGGTGTTTCCGTACCGGTCTATGAGTCTCTGTGTGTATATATAAGTGTACATCTGGGTGCATATAACTGTCTCTCTGAGTGTAAGAATGTGAGAGTGTGTATGTTTCATAACTTTTTACTTTATTCAGATTGAATAAGAAACAACTCACACTCACCACTCTCACTATTTTCTTTCTCTCTCTGTTCTCTCTCTGTTCTCTCTTTTCTTCTCTATTTTGTTTCCTAAGTGTATCTCTCACTCTCTTTATTTCTCCCCCTCTCTCATCTCTCGTTCTCTCTCTCTCTCTCTCTCTTCTTCTTCTTCTCTTTCTCTCTCTCTCTCTCTCTTCTTCTTCTTCTTCTCTCTCTCTCTCTCTCTCTCTCTTCTTCTTCTCTTTCTCTCTCTCTCTCTTCTTCTCTTTCTCTCTCTCTCTCTCTCTTCTCTTTCTCTCTCTTCCTCTCTCTCACGCACGCGCGGTTTCTCTCCTATACATACTTACATCTATCTATCTATCTATCTATCTATCTATCTATCTATCTATCTATCTATCTATCTGTCTGTCTGTGTATCTCTATCTTATAGACAGCAGCGTGTAATGTTTATATATATATATATATATATATATATATATATATATATATATATATATATATAGACAAACATATGCACATATAATGTAAACATATATGTGTGTGTGTGTATGTGTGCGCGTGTATGTATATATATGTATATACATATATATATGTATGTATGTATATGTGTATGTGAATGTGTGAGGGGGTGTATGTGTATAATTGTGAATTTACGTACATATATACATATATGTATGTTTGTAAAATTTGGACATACTTAAATACTAAAACATACACACATACATACATTACATACTTATATATACACATATATTCAAATACATATTCACACACGCATTTTCACACAGGCATATGGTAAGGATATGTGTTACGCACGCACACGCACACACACACACACATATATATATATATATATATATATATATATATATATATATATATATATATATATATATATCATGTATATATATATATATATATATATATATATATATATATATATATATATATATATATCATGTATATATATATATATATATATATATATATATATATATATATATATATATATATATCATGTATACATACAAGCCCACACACACATACATACACACACACACACAGTCACATACATTTACGGGGTTCCAACTGTGTCTTGTAGTTTAATATAGATATACTCAAAAATTAAGTCTACACATTCTTAACTGGTGAGCTTGACACTTTCATACATGCATACATGCATATCATTGTTGTTGTTGTTATTATTAAGATCATCGTAATCGCCATCACCATCATCATCATTATAATCATGATGGTCGTCATCATCAACATCATCATCGACTGAAGCGTCTTTAACCATACCTCTCGAGTATAACGCTACCCATTACTCAATCGTATGAATAACGGAACACCTGAAACACAGAATCGTCAGCCTTTATGAAAACATATGCGCTATTCTTATGTAGTATTGAGTATATTTTCCCCTTTGCAAGTAGATAAGTTTATATATATATATATATGTATGCATATGTGTATGTATGTACATATATGTGCATACATGTATATGTGAGTGTGTGTTGTGTGTACGTCTGAGTGCATGTGTATATGTGTGTGTGTGTGTATGTCATTCTTCTTATCTTGTTTTTCGTTGATTTTTTTTTTTTTTTTTTTTTTTGCCTACCTTTCGACCGATCGATCGATTAATCAACTTGACTATCTCTCTTTCTGTTATTACTGTCTAACTATATCTCATTTTCTATTATTATTCTCAAAGGAAGTAAGACGAAAATATTTGTGTGCCGAACTGAAAGTCGTGCAGATTTTAACTACGACCCTTTAAGTTCTGAGTTCTAATTACTTAGCACCTAATTGTCCTTTCATTTTGCCGTTCGCACCGATTACCTAAGTATCAGTTAAAAGCTGTATTTAATTACATTGATTCGATACCACTCACTTAGTTATGAATTATTAATATCATCATAATTATTATAACCGAATGTGGGGAGCTGACATAGTCATCAGAGCACCATAGAAATGCTTAGCGACATATCTTTCCGCTCTTAACATTCTTAGCTAAAATACCCGCTGAGGTTATCATTGCTTTGAATGCTTTTTAGATCAATAAAATTAAGTACCAGTTGAATATTGGGGTTCGACGTAATCGACCTCCCGTTCCCCTAAAAACTGCTAGCCCTGTGCCAAATTTTGCAACCATTATTATTATTATTATTATTATTATTATTATTATTATTATTATTATTATTATTATTCAGAATTGTCACCGCACTGGACAAAATGCTTACCGGCATTCCGTCCGTCTTTACGCTTTGAGTTCAAACTCTGCTGAGGTCGATGTAATCAACTAGTCCCCCTCCCATCAAACTTTAGGCCTTGTACCTTTAGTAGAAAGGATTCTTCTTCTTCTTCTTCTTCTTCTTCTTCTTCTTCTTCTTCTTATTATTATTATTATTATTATTATTATTATTATTATTATTATTATCATTATTATTATTATTATTATTATTATTATTATTATTATTATTATTAATATTATTATTATTACAAAGGCGACGAGCTGGCAGAATCGGTAGCACGTCGTGAAACATACTTAGCAGCATTTCATCCGTCTTTAATTTCTGAGATCAAATTCCGCCTTTGTCAACTTTGCCTTTCATCCTTTCGGTGTTGATAAAATAAGTACGAGTTGAGCACAGGTGATCGATATCGACTTACACCCTCCCACGAAATTGCTGGCCTTGTGCCAAAACACGAAATCGTTATTATTACAAAGGCGGCGAACAGACAGAATTGCTAGCAAACCGCCAAACTTAGCAGAATTTATTCTGTCTTTACGTTCAGATATCTGAGATTCCGCCGAGACGGACTTTGCTTTTCATCCCTTTGGGTTCGATAAAATAAGTCCAAGTCAAGTACTGGGATCAATATAATCGACTTTCCCACCCACCAAATTTCCAGCCTCGTGCCTATCCATTCGGGGTCGATAAAATAAGTACCAGTCGAACACTGGGTTCGATCTAATCGACTTACCCCCTCCTCTGAAATTGCTGGCCTTGTGCTAAAATCTGACATCATTATTATTTACAGTTGATGGATATTTGTCCTCATCTTGTTTGTTGTTAACACAATGTTTTGGCTGATATAGCCTACAGCCTCCATCAGGTGTCCTGTGGGAATTTCGAACTTGGGTTCTCATTCCTAAAGTATTTTTCGATGTTATTATTAAGGTCACTGCATGGAATCGAACTGGGAATCTTGGGGTTAGTAGCCCGCACTCTTAACCACTACGCTATATGCCCGTGGGCAATTATGGAGCAGCACATATGCTAGGACACAACAACCTCCTAAGCAGACCGAGTGCAGATATGAAAAGCATATGGGAACGAATATTAAGGAAGGATAGGAAAATATTAGATTTTTAAGCCCTAAAAATTCACTCCATAATTGTCCACGGATATATGGCATAGTGGTTAAAAGTGCGGGCTACTAACCCCAAGATACCGAGTTCGATTCCAGGTAGTGAACTTAACAATAATAACATCGAAAAATACATTAAGAATGAGAATCCAGGTTCGAAATTTCCCTATGACACCTAATGAAGGCTGGAGGGAATATCAGCCGAAACGTTCTGTTAACAACAAAAAAGATGAGGACAAATAATGTAAATAATGTAAATAAGGTACATAATTCCTATCTCTTAAAATATAGAACATTATCATTATTATTATTACAGAAGGTGGTAGGTTGATATAATCATAAAGCCTCGGGCAAGATGCATTGCATTCTGGCTCTTTATGTTCCAAGTTCAATTCCCGATGCGGTCAACTGTCTTTCCGCCTCCTGAGATTGATTCAATCGATATTTTCCTCCCACTCCCGTCTCGTTGCAGTTAACCGAGTTTTATCACGTTCAGTAAAGTACTCCCAGCTCTCAGCATAGCAAAACAACTTGTCTTGGTAACATGATTTCGCTAATTAATTTTTTATGCTACTGTAGTTGCAAGCTATCGTAGAACGCCCTGGAAGAGATAGCTGGAGGGAGGGCGGACCGCATTAGTGTCCCCTCTGTTATTTATTGCAGCTGAGTCGTCCAGAGCAACTTGAAAGAAGTGCCACCCGGTCTAGAAACCAAATTTACGAATTAATTATAACGATCCAAACTACGGAGCTAGGTGCCTTCACTCAATGACACATCATATATTGACTACAATACGAATGATGGAAGACCTATAAAGTCTTCTATCATTAGCATTTCTAATTAAATGTTTGATTGTGAAGTAGCAACAGTCGATACCGATCTTTGTATCTTTATCTCTTACTTAACTGCTATTCTTTCTTACAACTTACTCATTCTCTACCTTTCTCTCCCCCAGTTTCTACAGTACCATAATTTCTGTTATTAATCCCAGCCCTCTATACTACATTACCTTTAGGGTCCTATTTCAATCCCTTTACAGTTTTAAAAAACCGGGGATAAATAAATTTTTCGCCGTGTCATAGTAAGGTTTGTAAACCAGTGTCATAATTTCAATTCCTACTCGTATCCTCTTTACTCTTCCATCCGCTATCATTCTAAAATCGATGAAATAGGAATCGATTACATACTGCATACAATTGCCTGGACTAATCCCAGAAAATTTTCACCTCGTGAACATTTCACTTAATACCTTATACGATGGGGTTTTTTCCAATTTCCGTCTACCAGATCCACTTACAAGGTTTTGGTCGACTAGGTGCTACAGTAGAAGGTACTTACTCAAGGTGCCATGTTATAGAACTGAATTCACAGCCATGTGGTTAGGAAGCAAACTTCTTATCACAGAGCCATGCTTTACTTTGGACTTATTTAAATATAGAAATATCAAATGACACAAGGCAACAAAACATCAAGACTTTCGAGGACAGTTATAGTTAATTCAATCTATGTAGCGTATTACTGGTACTTTGTCCGATCACAAGTTAAAGAAAAGTATTATAAACCCCAGGGAATGGTGTATAAACTAACCAAAATATAAAATGATGAAATTAAACGATTTTGCCAGCTTCCGTTTATGTAGGCGTAGAGTTGGATAAATCCTTTCTACTACAAGCACAAGTCCTTACAATTTACCGGAGGGGATTTGGTCTAGGCGATTATATGACCCGAGTGTTTGACTGGTTTTTATGTTATCGACACCGAAAGTATGAAAGGCAATGTCGGTCTCGGCAAGATTTGAACTCAGAACATAAAGACGGGCGGAATGCCGCTACGCATTTTATCCGGCGTGCTCACAATTCTGCCAGCGCACAGTCTTGTACAGTCGAATAAATCAACACCAGTATGTATTACGAGAGACAAATGTGGAATCCGATTTGTATTCAGAAAGGACTTCACCAAAAACTGCAGCTAATGCTACCACAGTTACGGCCATTATCATCAGCACACTGTCGATTCCGTCTTTCGCCGCTTTTGATGATATTGTACGTCAATCAAATTGAATGCAGTACTTGTCTGGTACCCTTTTATAAGTTCCGAAAGTATAAAAAGCAAACTAGGGCCCGGCAGGATTTGAAATTTGAATTTAGTTGACATTTCTAAATTTAAAAAAGTCATCACTGTGTAGTAAGAAGCTAATTTAGTAAATTGGTAAAAATTTCCCAGCTCTTTACCGAGATTTTTTTTTTTTTTTTTTGGAAAGCAAACTAAATACGTGTCCCGGTTTATCGGAATTCATACTTATGCAAGCTTTCGACCCAAGTCCCAAATATGGAGATAACTTCCTCTTTTCCTGAAACCCGTCTCAGAAGCCCTTAAAAGTAATTTCATTAGGGCTGTCCTTCTCTACTTCACTAAGCAGTAAAAAATATAAAGCAAGATAAAACAAAGTAAAATATCGCGTCTTTCCGCGCATAGCTATCATGCGCCATTTTAAATTTCTGAAATGAAGACGATTTATCGAAATTCCTTGAATATGTCATCGTCGTCATCCTCATCATCATCACTACCGTCGTAGTCGTCGTCATCATTAGGTCAGTGAATCTGCAGAATCCTTAGAGTGACGGACAAAATAATTAGCGACATTTATTTTAGTTCATTACCTTCTGAGTTCAAATTCGGCCGAGATAGAATGTCTTTTATCTTTCGGGGTCGATAAAATAAGCACCACTCAAGTACTTGGGTCCATGTAATTGACTTTCAGCCTCCCCTCAAAATCGTTCACCTTGAACTCAGTAAGAGTTATTATCATCATCGCCATTCGAGTGGCAAGCTAGTAGGATCGCTCGAGATCAGACAAAATGACTTGAAATATTTCTTCCGGCTCTTTGCAATCTGACTTCAAAGAGCTGAATTTTTTGAAGTCGATAAAACAAGCACCATTCTGAGTATTGCTGACGATGTAATTGGTTAACATCCTACCACTAAAACTACTGACCTTGTGCGAAAATTCGAAACAATTTTTCAGCTTTTAATATCATTAAGTCCACGAAATGGCAGAATCGTTAGCGGATCGGACAAAATGTTCGGCTGCATTTCTCCCGACGTTTTATGTTCTGAGTTCAAAGTCCGCCGCGGTCAATTTTGCCTTTCATCCGTTTGGGGGTGGGGTCGATAAAATAAAGTTCCAGAGAAGTGCTGGGGTTGATGTAATTAACCAGCCTCCTCTCTTCCCCTTCAATAGCTTCTCTTGTACCAAAATTTGAAACAAGTATTATTATTCGAGATAATAAACACATTTTCACTTTTTTTTTTCCTTTGAAACTTTTTTGGAAGAGGTTTGTTCCTCATTTTTCGTAACTCATTAAATTAAAGATAACCTGGATGTCACACTAACACTCTCTCTCTCTCTCTCTCTCTCTTTCTTTCTCTTTCCATCTT
>NC_142936.1:43580523-43603023 GCF_046866305.1 Octopus bimaculoides
TTATTATCATTATTATTATTAGCAGTAAATATAAATAATTGGTAATGATAACAATAATAATATTAGTGGCCAGCAAGTAATAACAGCGTTAAATTGTTATACAATAAAAATTATGATTATAATTATAATTATAATTTCTGTTGTATAGCAATTTAACGCCTAGTACTTATTCTATCGTTCTCTTTTGCCGAACATATATATGGGATGTTGGAATTATGATCGTAATATTGTGGTTTCTATTCCTGAACCGAGCAACGTGTTGTGTCCTTGGGCAAAACACTTGGTATCACATAGTTCCAGTCCATTCCACTGGCAAAAATGAGTGATCCTGCGACATACAGGCATCCCTTCGAGGGAGGAATACATACGCCGCAGAGAGCGATAAATCGGCCTTATGAATCTATATGACTTTATCCTGTATATAAATATATATCATTCAAAAAACGCAGGCTTCAAATGTGAGCTACGGGAAGCTTCATGTCAACGCAATTATTGGACGATGCTGCCAAAGTCTGATATATACTATCGCACAATCTTTCACGCTGTTTTATGTGTGTGTGTGGGGGGGGGGGTCTGTGTCTGTGTGTCTGTATGTGAATGTGTGCGTGTGAATGCGTGCGTGTGTGTATGTGTGTGTATGCATAAATCTATGTATGCATATATATATATATATATATATATATATATATATATATATATATATATATAAAAGATAATAAGAGTGAAAAAACTACAGAAGGCTTGTATTACATGGTTAAAGTATATATTTAAATTATGTCAGAAAAATGTTATAAAATCTTTTTGGTATATAAACATTGTATTTTGTCAATTTCTCAAAATACAATGTTTACATACCAAAAAGATTTTATAACATTTTTCTGACATAATTTAAATATATACTTTAACCATGTAACACAAGCCTTCTGTAGTTTTTTCACTCTTATTATCTTTTATACATCCAACCACGTGCTTTCACATACCAACTTTCTCACATATATATATATATATATATATATATATATATATATATATATATATATATATATATATATATATATATATATATATATATATATATATATTTATGTAAGTATCTATGCATCTATGTTACATAAGTTTGTTCAACGCTAACAATGTATTAGCATTTGTACGTACAGGTATGGGTAAGACTTCTTTTTGTGAAAGAAATCTGCCCTCTTTTAAATCATGTCCAAGAGGAAGACGGCTGCTTCAAGTAGATACTGCAGGGGTCGTTATCAGAATGTAAACGGTGTAAACAGATATCGCGAGGCACCTCGCTCAGTGGTCTAACAGTTTTACCAATCCAACACCGTGGGTTGGAAATGTTTTATGGACTCTGAAAAGATGAAAGGTAAATTCGATCTCGGTGGAGAGCTCAGTAAAACACCAAAAAATAACCCAAAGCGCAACATCTCCAGTCCAACATTGTATATATGTATGTGTGTGTATGCGTGTGTGTGTGTATGTGTATATATATATATATGTATGTATATAGATAGATAGATAGATAGATAGATAGATAGATAGATAGATAGATAGATAGATAGATAGATAGATACGCACACAGAGAGAAAGAGAGAGCCAGCTAGATAAATAGATAGACATATAATATATAGAAACATATGTCTATATATATGTACATATACGCCCAACTTTTCATACATGTATATGTATATATATATCCATAGACACATACACGCGCGCACACACACACACACACACACACACACACACACACACAGATATTTACATAAACACACACATATGTATAGTAATACACAATACCTATATATTTATATTCATACACCCGCGCACACGCGCGCGTGTGTGTGTCTGCATCTGTACGCGTCTGTTTGTGTCTGTGTGTGCATAAAACAAACTTATATATTACAGTAAGAGGAAACCACCCGGTTGGATAGATTTCCTCTAGAAATATTAATCATAACAGTTTGACGTAACATGCAGCAGTTGATGAAACATTTATTTTTCTCCCCAGTTAATACAATCCTATGGAATATGTCGCTGATTTCTAATATGGAAACAAATTATTTAATAATTATTCAGATTTATGTTAATAGCAAGTTCAGATTTACTAGTTTAATGGGATTTTTTTCACATTATAGTGATTCAGTGTTATTTGTCATGTAATCCATAAAGATATATTACACGTATTTTATTTCTCTTAACCGTCTATTGATCTGTCTAGCATGCTATAGCGAGCTGTTCTATCTTTTCTCTCGATTTATGTATTAGCTAAGCTATCGGCCTGCTTGTCTATTAATCTTCGAGCCCATATATTAGTCGTCTTTGCTTTTATGCGTTTGTCTTTATACATAAATACATACACACATACTTGCATGCATACAAACATGCATACATACGTCCCTGAGCTTATGGTCCCGGTTACATGGTTTCCATAGGGAAAGAGTAACCAAGAGAAAAACAACCCTGTTGAACAGAACACCAGTCCGTCGAAAGTTTCTTTATTTGCACCTGAGAGGACTGGAGCGACAAGAAGTACACCCTAATTACTCGCCATGCACCTTTACACACACACACACACACACACACACACACACACACACACACACACACACACACACACACACACACAGTGAATTAAGTTGCCAGTGACTATGTGGAAGCCTGTCCACATATACGTATACATTGGGTCATCCTGTAAATAATGCGCTTTTTTTTATACTTCCTTTATTTTTCAAAATTAAGTTAAGGTTCTTTTTTAATTAAAAATATGCTCTGCTTCATTTTCTACAATGCAATTCCATCTATCTGCCAAACTTGCAAGGCCCCTCTTCCAAAATTCACTTGTCTGTGACGAAAAATACTCTTCCAGTACCGTTCTGACCTCGTCTACAGAATTCATATCTTTTCCATCGAAATGATTTGAAGACTGCGGAATAAATGATAATCAAATGGGGCCATGTCCAGCGAATATGGAGGGTGGGGCATCGTTTCCCATTCAAACTGCTTCAGCCTTTGGAATGTGATCCTTGCTGTATGTGGCCGAGCAATATCCTCATGGAAGAACACGTTTCGTCTTGAAACCAAAGATGGTCGTTTTTCTTCTAGCACTGACTTAAGCTGCTCAAGCTGCTCGCAGTAGATCTCCTTTGTTACCGTTTGGTTTGGGTTCAAAAGTTCAAAGTAGACTAAACCTTTCATATCTCACCAAACATATAACAACACCTTACGGGGGTGAAGACCTTCTTTAGCCTGGGGTGCCAGTGGTTTTCCTTTCCCCACTCACTGTCTTCGGCGCTTGACATTTTTATAGAGAACCAGTCACAATTTGGTCAAACAATGGTTCATTCGTGAGACGTAACAGCAAAGAAGAGCACACATTCACTCTCTGCACATGGATAGACTCGGGAAGTTTGTGAGGAACCCATTGAGACAATTTGCTGACTTTTCGGATGGCACACGGGTGTCTATGAATGGTGGAATAACCAAATCCGAACTTCTCTGCCAGTTCCTCAACAATTATGATGGGATTTTGTTCCACCAGAGTTTGCAGGACGTCCTCGTCGAGCTCTACAGAACTTTCAGGATGAGGTTCGTCTTCTAAGCAGTACCTTCCAGCTTCCAATTCCTGGAACCACCGTTGACACTAACTTACGCTTATTGTCCGATTCCCGTATACTGCATTAATATTCCTCGCACTTTACGTTGCCTTGTTGCTTTGTTGCTTTTATTGAACTCATATAGCACAATATGCCGAATATCCTCCTTTGTCACTTCAATTATTGCATGGAAAAAAATAACTGTTAAAATTGAAATGCATTCTTCGAACCTTGCACTAGGAATAAATAACAAGGTAAAATTACTACTTGCTTTTATAGCAAGTTGGTGCAGGTAGTTTATCCCGTCTCCATCTGACTTTTAGTTCATGTAATTGAAAAAAACACATTATGTAAGGGATGACACTGTGTGTGTGTGTGTGTGTGTGTGTGTGTGTGTGTGTGTGTGTGTGTGTGTGTGTGTGCATGTGCGTGCGTGCGTATGGGTGAATGTTTCTCCTCACTACCACTGCTTGACAATCGGCGCTGCTTTGTTTGAATCTCTGTAACTTTGTGGTTCGGGAAAAATAGACCAAAAAATTAAGTACCAGACATAAAAATACAAGTAATGGAGTCGATTTCTTCAACTACACCCTAGAAATTGTTCCCTTTCTTGACTGCAGTCCAGTAAATGAAACAAGTAAAAGATAACAATAACATAAAAGATACATACCAAGGTATGTTTGTGTGAGTGTATGTATGAGTGTTTATGTGTATTGTAATCAACATCATTAGATACTGTTTTCATTTCCTGTATAACACAAAGCGGTCAATACGAACTCGGAGAGTGTCTCGTACAGTGAATTGAATATATATTTAGTAACTGTAGCTACTTCCGGAGCAAAATTTTCCAGCAGTATCTTGATTTCCTCATTTATTTTACGTATGATTTATCTATGTTGACTTTTGGCTTGTATTTTACTGTTAGTAAAGATGATATAGTTATTTTTTCTTCTTTTTTTGTGGCATTCTACGAAAAACTCTGTAGCACTGTCAAAGAATGTTTTTCCAATCTAAGTTTATTTCGTTTCCTGTACTATAATGATGTACGGTAGCTTTTTTGTGAATGCATAGTCAACCAACAAAAAAGTGCCGTACTTGTGCGTCTGATATAACAGTTTGAATCATAATGTTTCTGTTTTACATTAGTTGTCTGAGATATAATTTATGGTTTGCCAGTCTGGTTTCATTTTGATGTTATTGTACAATATCGCAAGAGCTTCTGGTGGTTGGGTGTCATACATTTGTTCTACTTTATTCTCTTAATTTTATTCTAATGGCGCAGTCATCCATTTTGTAACAAAACTGCCTCTGGTTCTTGTGGAACACGATATGTGTGGTTTATAAATTGTTTAGTGTGTGCTACATCTGTTGTATCAGTGAGGGTGCATTTTTCTTCTATTATTCTATGTAATATTTTATTAATCTGTTAAGGAAACCATTATCGGTTTATAGTTGTTTTATACATAAGGTTTGCTTATTTAAAGATTCTTTGGTGAAAAAATTTACAGCTCTTCTAAAAGGAGGGGGATTTAACTACAGATATTTTGAATCTTGGGGGGACACTCACTCTCATCGTGAACATGCAAATATTTATTAGTGTGTCGTGATACATTCTGTGGAGCTATATGTATTATTCTTTATTACTACATTTATAGCAAAGAATGGAGTGATGTTTTGATCTGAACTTATTATACGGCTATGCTGGAATATAAATGAAAAGATGGAGTTATTTTGAAGACGTCATTTAAGTACTATCAGATTGCAAGATTAGTTGACCAATGAGAATAGAGTAATACACGAACAACTTCACCCACAATGACATCATAGTTGCAACACACATTTAAAATACAAAAATCACACATACCCCATATTATATGCTTAAAGAATGAACGAAAATGTCTTTAAATACTCATAAGACAGAACACAAAGTGTTTCCCAGAGGTAGTTCTAACTGTACCAGTTCGTTGTGTAATTCTTCTTCTACACAAAGGTACTACACAATAAACTATGCATTTGTGACATCACTGAATCCAAATCTCAAATCTTCTTTGAAAACATTCAGCTGTACACTGTTGTACCTAGTTTTTCACCACTATTTTCATCTCGTCATTGTCATCAGTTCGTTGGCTCCGAAAGTTGCCCTTCATTAGACCGAACGAGTGGAAGTCGGAGTTGAAAAGTAGATGAGATCTGAGCTGTATTATAAGATGAAAGACCCCTGATCGATCCAGTTTTTACCTGATTTGTAGCCAAAGATGTGTTTAGTTGCGCATTATCATGGGGAATTTGGTTCATTTTCAGATTGCTGTTCTGTCTCTTCTTATTGCTGACCTGTCTAAGCGTTTTTGAGTATCTCCATATAATGCTCACTGTTCACAGTATAGCCATATTCCAGGAAATTAAGGTGAATACGTCTTTGCTATCTTCATCAAGAGAAAATAAGTACTCGGAAAGATTTTCCGTATCGACCGATAGATCTTTAAATTCTTAGGCCTTTCAGAAGAGTTGAGACGCTATCCCATGGACAGATCCGTGTTCCCGGATCATAAAGATACACCATCGTTTCATACCATAACCGTGTTTTCATTGGCTTGAAATGCTTCTTGCAGATCAGAGCTGATTTCACTCCTCTCCCCTTCAATTCGAGTGTCAGCTACAGAGGTACTAACTTTGCACACGCTTTCCAAAATCCAAATCGTTCCAGCATCTTCTGTAATGCATCGGAATCACAGCCTAGATGTTCAACAAGTTCAAGTTTGTGATTCAGATAACCGTACAAATCAATTCTTCCACTCGCAGGCGATTAGTGTCGATGGTCACTGTTGATAGCCTCCGACTGTGTGGTTTGTCTATAATGTTGGTTTCCTCTTCTTTAAAATTCAGCCTTCTGCTCACATTGCTCTGCAAAAAACTTGTAACCTTTTATAGATGTCACACATCTTGCATCCTCAATTTCGTCAACAGTTCAAAGGACGATATTTGGCGACAGCTTGGAACCATTTACCATCCTGAAATGAAGAAGAAATGAAGGAATATTACAGAGGAAGAGTTGCCTTAACCAACTCGTGCACACACACACACACACACACACACACACACACACACACACATATGTATACGTGTATATATACATACATATATATACATACATAAATACATATATATATATATATATATATATATATATATATATATGTGTGTGTGTGTGTGTGTGTGTGAGTAAAAATAAATACAAAAAAAGGGGTTTTGTATGATTGTGTATAGAGGAATATATTATTTTGTTTAAAAGAGTTCCAACTCTGTCTGTTTTTTATGTTTTATTTATATTCTTGTAAAATTAATGTGGGATATAGAATATGGAATATACAATATATAATATAAAAATGGATGGTACAATGAAATAAAGTATTGAATGTCTTATTGAATATATGGAATATGTCTTATTGAATAGATGAAATATTGAGTGTTCAATATAAAGGATTAAATATATAAAGGCGAATACGTATTTTCTATACCTTGTGGTATTTCATCATGGCCGGTATGACAGACTTTAACTCTTTTAAACAAAATAATATATATATATATTCTGTTGTGTCTGGGGAGAATCATTTTCTTATTGTGCCTCAAAATTTAACACACTCACCGCTAAAATTTCCACTTATTTTTCTTTTTATTTTCCTAAAATTTTCGTTGCGTCTTGCAACCTTATCAATAGTCTTGACAGTCAAGATTCTCCCCAGACACAACAGAATATGCTTCAACACACGAAATCACATAAAAAATCTTGCAAACCAAATCCCAAAACGAAATATATATATATATATATATGTTGTTGTATTTGGGGATGAACATATTGCCAGTTTAGCCAATAAAAATACATGCACTGTATATTTGGTGTTAATTTGCTTCAGCTTTATATTACATTACATTACATTAATCCTATTTCGGCCAGAGTTCTTTCGTCACACTTCTGTGACCTCATCAGTGGTCCTTTGCTTTCTTCTTTCTTATGTGTGTCTCACCTTGCTAACTATCAGCCATTTTGTATTTTGTATTCCTATTGTATGTGTCTACGCATGCGTATCCCTCTATGTGTGTCTATGTTTTGTAAGTACATGTGTGTGTATGGGGAGTGCCTGTATTATCTATAACCTCTGTTAATACATGTTCGTTTATTTTATATATATATATATATATATATATATATATATATATATACTTTAGGAGGAGCTTTCAGATAGTCACTCGACCAGCTAGAAATAGCTTCTAAAACTCCCTTAAATTACATCTTAAAAATTGTTAATACGTGTTGGTCTGAAAATAAAATGGGTTCGTCATGGCAGGAAGGCATGAGTCTTGATAAACCATAGCAGTGTTTTTTTTTTTTCGCAAACCATTCTCAAACTGTTCCTGTTACATTTCTATCAGCTTCCTATCACTGAGTTGCGTGCAACATTCTTCTTTTCTTTTGAAAGTGTAAAATATTTTCTTCTATACTACTTTTTTTTTTCCTCTTTAATATTGTGTTGTGGTGGAGTTTATTTCTTCGTTCTTTCTGGTGATATTTTTACCGTTTTGCTACTTTATTTGAGTAGAATATGTGCAATGTTTTGTTGGGTGATTACCCGTGATTCGAGATAGGTTGTGTGAGCTGTGTTATATACTGAAGAGTCGGATGGAGAGTGTGTAATGTATGCGCTGCGTAGGTTGTATTATATAAAGGTTCGTCCTATGTTATGTGTGCGTGTGTATGTGTTTGAGTTCTGTTATTTCATTGGATGTTCGTTATATGGAGTATATGACGTGTTTCTGTGTGTGTAAGTGAGCGTGTATATGCGTGCGTTGTGTGATATTCCATAGCGTGATGCATGTATTATATAAATATAACATATATTTGACATTAAATATTAGATATCAGATGTATATATATATATATATATATATATATATATATATATATATATATATATATATATATGTATCTATCTATGTATTTAACTATCTATCTATTTACATACATATATGTTTGTATATGTGTATGTGTATATATATATATATATATATATATATATATTATGCACACACACACACACACACACACACACACACATACATACATACATACATACATACATACATACATACATATATACATATATACGTAGTTTGATTCTTGCAGGATCAAATTTAATAACATCAGCCATACATCAAATGTGTGTATATATATATATATATATATATATATATATATATATATATATATATGAATGTGTGTGTATGTAAGTGTATATATGTACGTGCGCGTATATGTATGTATGTATGTATATCCTGTGTGGATGGTGCTATTGAATTTGTTGATGATTCTACAGAAATTGTGCTATACGAGTTACGCTATTCAACTGAAAAGATGTTGGCTGTATATTGCAGAGTTAAGTTAATTAATAATAGTAATAAACAGTGTTTTGAATAAATAGTGATAGATGGTAAATTTAGCGTATCTTTCGTAAACATATATTTTCAGTTTCGTTGTGAAAAGCAGATACTTTATCTAAACCAGATATTTTCCTGCTTATGATCAGAACCTACGAAATTGACGTGACAAGTTTCAGTGTTTATTTCTTCATCAAAGATCGTTTAATCACTTTTTTCCTAGCCACAGGGTGAATAATTGCTTATCGCTGCTTATAATATACATTTTTTGTATATATATATATATATATATATATATATATATATATATACCCAAGCCTTTTCCCCATTTTTAGGAGGGAGTAGCCACAAGACACACATCAGGCATTCCCTTAATTTCCCAGCTCAAAGAGGCGAACCTCGTTCTATGTATGCTCAAGTCAAGGCATAGACCGCAACCCCCAATATTAGTAGCGGGGCTCGACAGCATATGCTGGCTCACCCCCGCCGCATCATGCTGGTTCCGTACCCCTTTGAGCAACATCAAATTCACTCATCCGTCCACAAACACTCTCCAAGCTTTCATATCATTTATAATATACATAATATATATATTTATAATATACATACATATATATATTAAATGTATTTATATGTGTGTGTGTGTGTGTGTGTAGTTTATAGGCGAAAGAGAGATGTTCTCCGTATAGAATACACTCCGTAGTGCTGAAGAGATTTTAAACTTGAGAAAGTAGAGGACTAAATGTAAGATCAAGTTAGGCAAGTCGATATACAAAAAATATTAAATACATTTAATACAGAAAATGTACATGTTTACATATAAAAAGGTCCGACTTACGCAGAATAGAAATGATATCGAGAATTAAAGGGGTTGAATGAGTTTTACAACGACTCCAACAGTTGTTTCTGGGGGCTTGCTGGTCCAAAATAATGATTGTAAATTGATTCCATCATCAGATAACACCAGCTTCTGTCTTCAGGGAAGAATTATACATTTGAGATGTTGATAGAAAGTAAATTAAAGATGGAATAATATTGAGGAGAACTAAGCATACTTGAAAGAGGAGTTAAGGGATATATAGATAGAGAGTAGTGGAAGAGAGAATAAATTTTAGGATTAGGGGTTATTAATGAGGCTACATACATCATATATGTATGTATTTCATACATATACATATCTACATACATACATACATACATACATACATACATACATACATACATACATGCATACATACATACATACATGCATACATACATACATACATACATACATATATATATAAGGTCAGGTGGAGTGTGAAGTTTGGTGGTTTCTGATGTGCTGTTTGTTCCTCCTCTTTACCTTTCATCCCTGTGAGGTCGATAGAATAAAGTACCAGTCAGGTACTGGAGCCGCTATAACTGACTAAACTCTCCCCTCAAATCCAATATTTTGATTAAATTAGACGCAGCAATTATCATCAATATTCTTCTTGTTGATGCTGCTTTTGATATTGCTATTGTTGCGAACAATAAAAATTTTATTAATATTATTCGATAATTTCATTTTTATTATGCGTTTTCGCTTTTCTGTGTGTCTTATGTATGTGCAATGTTTTGTTTTCGTTTTGCATTTACCTGCTTCTCTGAAACTACTCATTGCATATAACATACTTATCTTCGTAGTACCTAGTGGTGCTGAATTGTGTTCATCCTTATCATTGTCTTGACTATTGCGTTCATCAGTAATTCTGAGTGTTTTGCAGTGTATTTGCCTGAGTCGTCGTCAATCATTCCCGTGGCACCTATTATGATAGTTATCTCTATTAATAGATATGTGTTGGATTCTATAAACCAGATCCACAATTCTTATTTAGATTGTTCATCCTGGGCTATCTTTCTCTGAAGAGATATAACTAGGGGAAACATCTCAGAGTCTCAAGGTTTTCTTAGTTCAATGAATCGAGTGTATTGTGAACACACATTGTCTGAAAGAACAAGGTGTTCTCCAAGGACAAAATACAATAACGATTAGTTTATTCACGTTCGAATCTGCCAAGATATAATAAGAATGAATATCTACTTCACTGTTTTGATTCACAGTGTTTACCGTACACTTGAATTATTATCGGTTTGGCAGCCATCAGCACGCATCTGCAAATAATTTGTTTACTGAGTTCTATAAACAAGGAGTAACAATATTTGTGTACATTTGGGTGAAGAGACACAACCAGGTCGAAATTCCACGGTGTCTCGCAGTCTCCTTAGTTCAACGAATCTTGTGTGTTGTGAACATACATTTTCTTAAAGGAGATGTTATTCTCTAAATGTGAAATGCAACAGTATATGCACGATCGCGTCTTCCGAACCGTATTAAGAATGAATATGCACGTCATTCTTGCTATATTTGGATAATTTCTTCATTTCATTTAAAGAAATATTATTTTCTGCGTGGACTGCCATAGCCCAGAGTATTGTTTTCTCTATTCATATTTGATGATGGTTGCATAATGTCTTGTGTGTGATAATGTAACTGTCATGTCTGTAGATATATTCTTTCTTGATTAAGTGATATTGTATAACGAGAGCTAATGTGATTAATATTTTTGCCTCAGCCTCAGCGTATTTTACACCTGTTAGATGTATTCTGCTTCATTACATAATTTTGTTGGTTTCTACTGTACAGCCAATAATCCTTAAGTCTTGCCCAGTGCAACAATTTACCTAAGCATATTTTCACCCTGTTCTGTCTTTTCAGGTACTGGCCATGTAAGTGCTTTTCTAGCCACCATTTTATCATAGTTTTACCGTTGCCGCATTATTCTAGTTTTAGATTTTATTCAATTTCTCTTGTTTCTCCTTTCTTCTTATAAGTGCGTCATTTCAGTCTCCGTTTAGTAGTTGTTGGACTCGTTGAAAGCTTAAAACAGATTTTGGTATTTTTTTCATGTCTTTTAGCTATTTATGTCAGTTTTCCATTGTCCCTCATAAGATATCTGATTTTTTATAATAGTTTTGTATTTTCATACAGGCACTATTTGCTTGTATTTTTTTCATATAATCACTAATTGCTTTGTATTTCTTTTTTCATACAAGCATTATTTGCTTGAATTTATAGTAAATATAATGCCAGGATTAAATGGTGTATTCTAAATGCAATTCTTACTTCACTTTTCTCATTTTCTGTCAACTCTTGTTAATTCATTTAGTGTCTACTTGAGAAAATTATGACTGTAATTTATCACTTTAACGGCTACAATACTTTTACCTGGTACTATAACTTTTCATGTATTTCTATTTTATTTTATATTATAATAAGCCTATAATGTTCTTTGTAAGCTTTCCTTTCATGTACATGCATGGTGTATTCTGTCTAGTTAGCTAGTTTGTATGTATTTGTAAATTCTTTATTCGTTCTAATCTCCTTATTTCCGTTCTTTTATCTAACATTATGCTAGCGTTCTTAATTTTCTTTCTTTCAGGGATCCTTTGGCACATTTTCCTAATTCGAAACATGTCAATTTCTTTAGTAAAACCATTTCACTGTCTAGCATTTCTAGTTGTTTATAATGTATAGCGTACAAATTGAGGCTGTCAAAAGTTGGTTGATTGACCTCCAGTAGCATCTCTATTCAAGTCATATTGAGTTTAACATGGTGGTTAACGGTGATCAGTTAGCCATTTACTCACGATACATCTAATGTAATTGCTTATTGATGCTATATTATTCGTGGTTAATGTTTCTAAGGATATATGTGTGGAAAAGTCACGTCATCCGATGTTAAAGCCATTCTTTCTCTTACAATTTTTAATGAAAGCTTACTTCCTACCTAGGTTTTGATGAAACTGTACTGAGCTGGATTAAATCTATTTTGTGGACAACTTTATCATTTTCATACCGACAGATTCACTGCGAATTTGCGAGAATAATTAGCTGCAGATGTTCTTCAATTTTCGGTACTTCTGTTTTTGTTTCTTTTTTTAAATATTTTGTATTATATATCCCTTGTTCTTTAGTCATTAACAATTACTATTTTTATTTAAGTCTTTTTCTCATAATGCTTGTGTCTTGATATGATATATGAGCATGTAATAAACAATACTCGCACTTATATGTATCTAGTGTGGTTATTTCTATGTTATTAAATTAATCTTGATTATATTAATGTTCATGCTTAATTTTACTAAATCGACGATGGCCAGATTTATATTCATTTCTGTTGTTGTTATCTTAGGATCGTATTATTCTTGGTTAATGCAAGACATAAGGCCTGAAATTTGTGGGGGTGGGGATTAGTCGATTGCATCGACCCCAGTACTTGACTACTACTTAATTTATCGACCCTAAAAGGATGAAAGGCAAAGTCGGCCTCGGCGGAATTTGAACGCAGAACGTAGCGACGGGCGAAATACCGCTAAGCATTTTGTCCGGTGTTCTAATGATTTTGTCAGCTAGCAATAATAATAATAATAATAATAATATGTTTCTAATTTAGGCACATAATTAGAATTTTTAAGGAAAAGCGTTAATCGGTAAATTTGACGCCAGTGCTAGACTGATATTTAATTTTATAAACCGTGAAAAGATGTACAGCTCAGACATTGTTCGTGGATTTTTCTTTAGTTTCTTATTATCCTATGGACACTCTTCTAAACTCCCCGGAGTTTTGCCATTGTTGCGTGATTGTAACCAATTACTTAAAATATTCTTCGATTCATAGAATTCATACACTTTCCAACACTTTCAAATTTTATTTTAACCCTTCCTTTGTTTTTTTGTTTTTTTAATCGACCTCACACCCTTACTACTTTTTCACGCACCTTTCTTTTGCTAAACCATGTGCTTATAAATACTTGATTTCCTGGCATTGACACGCGCTCTCATCTCTTTATATGCACGGTTTCACACCACCCACCAAACCATTACATACATTGACATACACATGTACCAGCAACCACAAACCCACTAACCAATGCCATATTTTCATGCTTGCATACCACTATTCACATACTACATCTCACTAACACACACATATCGCTCCCCTCAATCCCGTTTCCAGACACAACTACACTCTTATACATGCATACACACACAAACACACACACACACACACACACACACACACACACACACACAGAGTCTTCGCTTTCTAACTTCCATTATAGAATAGCATTCTCACCTGGTTTCTGGCTCTTCACCCGGATTTTTTCAGTGTCTATTTATCTTTCCCAATCTTGCAAAGTTCTCTCCCTTTTTTTCTTCCGATAAATGAAAAAAAAATGCGAAACGTTATTCTTTCCCTTTAAGTATTAATTCAATGCCCTATTTGTATTCTGTATTCTTCATGTGTTGTTCATTTAAGTATTCATTGTATATGCACCGTGTGTGTGTGTGTGTGTGTGTGTGTGTGTGTGTGTGTGTGTGTGTGTGTGTGTGTGTGTGTGCCTGCGCGCGCGTGCTGTATGTTTGTGTGTGTGTGTTTGTCGGAACATGTATATCCTGCATAATGGTGATCAGTCGGAACATGTATATCCCACATAATGGTGATCAGGATATTGTCATGTAACGTGTTTGGAACATTATTATAACATTTCTTATTCACGGAGTGTCGGTATAATGCCCAGATGATGTAACTGCCAAATCGATTGTGTCTTTGCACGTATTCAGATTTGGCTCGAAGTAAGCAGCCGGAAATAATGTATTCAATAGTCTCTACGGTTGCGCAATCTGGACTAGATGTTAGTAGCTTGTTTGCATTTTTGAGACAATATGACGACAAAACAGTCCTCCATACTCTACCAGCATGACAAGGACTAATATGAGGGCAATCTGGTTCAGCTTGACATCCGCATTTTATTCAAGCTCCCAAAGGGCCCAACCCCCAGACAAATGCAGGAGTACGTCCTCATAAATGAAACATTCCTATTACTAAATAGGACACATATGTAGTAGGTAATCATACCCCCATACCCACAGTTTATATTTATATAAGGTAGAATAGTTAGTGGGCTGTTATGTAGATGTGTGTGTGTGTGTGTATACACATGTATGTAGGTAGATGGATATGAAAGTAAACAGATAGATATACAGACGGATAGGTACATAGGTAATATGAACAGACAAGCACACATACACACACACACACACACACACATACGCATATGAAGACTGAAACATATGACAATACTTCACTTCACACATACGCACGCACACATACATACACGCATACACACACTTACATGCATTCATACATATATACACACGTACATATATACATACATACATACATACATCCATACATACATACATCCATCCATACACACATACATACATACATGTGTATGCGCGCATATACTGACCCATACACATGTGCACAAACAAAAAGAATGCAGCTTGGATAAGGGACAGAGTCAACAACTATTGAAAAGGTTGCGAGACGCAACGAAAAATTTTTTTAATGAATAAGTGAGTGGAAATTTTGCCGGTGAGTGTGTTAAATTATATGACATTAAAAGAGAACGACTCTCCACAGACACAACAGAACATGTTTCAACACATGAACTCACATAGAGAATCTTGAAAACCAAATTAAAAAACGATATATATATATATATATATATATATATATATATATATATATATATATATATATATATATATATATATATATATATATATATATATATATATATATATATATATATATATATATATATATATATATATAGGCAAAATTCACAAAAAAAACAAAAGTCGAAGACAGGTGGTGTAGACAACAAACAGATGTATTAGTATAACGCTCGGGGAGTGAAAAAGTCTTTAACGTTTCGAGCCTACGCTCTTCCACAGAAAGGAACACAGAAAGAAACAAGGAGAGAAAAAAAGTATGTGTAGGTTTGCAAGATTCTTTGTGTGAGTTTGTGTGTTGAAGCATATTCAATAACACCTTCCACCTTTCTTCTCGCCGTCCGATATACTTCATCAATACCTTTATTCCTTCACATGCACACACACTTTTAACTGTTTATACAGAGATTTTTATCTCAATCTTTACTGTTTATAGAGACACTTTTATCTACACGTTTCCTTTTTTACATGAAATAAGATAACTTTTGCTTCATTCTGAATATTTTTCTCGCCCCACTGTTTTGTTGTGTAGCAACATTTGAACCTGACTCCGTCTCCTTTGTATGTGGAGTGGGTATATTCTATTTATATCAGCTTCGAAATTGTGACTTTCGAAGGCCAGTAATAGTTTCCTATATATAGTAGCTGGAATAGCTGGAGTATTACCTTATCTTCCTTTCTCTGTCTTTTAGCCTCTGATTCATCTAATCCGAAATGTTTGTATGGGTGGTTCTTCTGTAAATCTCTGGTTTCCGTCTTAATATCTAATTAATATTATTGGTTTTAGCTGATCTTTCTCCTCCTCCATGTTTTCTCTTCTTTGTTCTTCCTGATTTTCTTCTTCTTCTTCTTCTTCTTCTTCTTCTTCTTCTTCTTCTTCTTCTTCTTCTTCTTCTTCTTCTTCTTCTTTTTCTGCAGACAGAGAAAAACAATGGCTGTGGATGACATAAAATCAAATAATGTAATAGATAGAGAGATGAGTTCTTAACTTTTGTATACGATTGCCGCAATCCATCACTAAGGTAAACATAGCTGACGTAATCCATCACCACGGCCAACTTAATGACAACAAGCGCAACTCGAAAGTAATTTATTTATTGGTCCTTTGAACAACAATATTTCGGCATCTCGTGTGCCTTCAACAGGTTCAAAATAAAATAAATGTCAGTCTAATTCATTTTTTAGTTTATATAAAGCACAAAAGTTAAGAACTCATCTCTCTATCTATTACATTTCTGCTGAGTTACTAGTCTGCTGAGTTACATACCGAGCGCAGCTCTGTGCGCCTTGGGTATGTGCTGTGGTTTGCTGTGGTGCTCTTATGGTTACTGTATTGAAAGTGCTTTGCGTAGAATGTGTGCAGTGCCCAGTAGTGCAATTTTCTGTATGGTGTTTTTGTTATGTATTTGTCTGAATATTTTTTTATTATACCTAAGGCACCTACTATGATAGGAATTGTTTCTGTTTTTAGATTCCACATTCGAGTTACCTCTATTTCCAGGTCTTTGTATTTTGAAAGTTTATCCATTTCTTTTAGGGAAACGTTGTCATATGCTGGTATTGATACATCAATTAGAAAACATTTTTTTTTTCTTCATGATCTTTGACGACTATATCTGGTCTATTTGCCTTAATTTCTCTATCTGTGTGTATTATTATTATTATTATTATTATTATTATTATTATTATTATCTCTCTTTGCATTATTGTTGTTATTATTATTATTATTATTATTATTATTATTATTATTATTGTTATTATTATTATTATCTCTCTTTGCATGCTATCAATGTGACATTGGGGTACAAATATATGAGGCCCAGTAAACCTAACATGACAACCCGTTTGATAAGGGTACACCAAGCACATGCATCACTACCATATGTGCGCGACATGGTAATCTTATATCAAGATAAACAGCGCATGATCTTGCAGCTGGGCACCAATTAGAATTTTCTTCAGGTCGAGTAGCCCATCCCACTCAAAAGGTCCCTGAATAAGGGTTGTTTACCTGAATAAGGTCCCCGAATAAGGATGTTGAACGAAACACCCATGTTTCCAGAGGTGAATTATTCAAACTGTAAAGAATTCCTCTCAACACATAGCTATGATGCTCCCCCACTACTTCTGCTCATGATCAGAGATGCACATATCATCGACCACTAAGGGACATGCTCAACCGGTTAAGGTCAAGCAACTGACAATCAAATCTGTGGTTTTGAGCTGAATAGTTACTGTACCCCAACTTTTATTGTTGTTGTTGTTGTTGTTAAGACAGCAGGTTGGTAGAATCATTACTGCGCCAGGTAAAAAGCTTAGCGGCATTTCTTTTGGCTGTACGTTCAGAGTTCAATTGCCAGCGTAATCGGTTTTGTCTTTCGTCATTTCGGGGTCGATAAAAAAAGTACCAGTCAAATACTACAGTTTATGTAATCGACTATCATCATCATCCAGACTTTCAGGACTTGTATATATTTATCTACATACTCTTTATTCTTTTACTTGCTTCAATCATTTGAACGCAGTCATACTGGAGTTATTGCCTTGAAGGATCTCACTCAAACCAATCGAGCCCAGAACATCTCTTTTAAGCCTAGATCTTATTCTATTGGACTCTTTTGCCGAACCGCTAATTTATGGGGACGTAAACAGACACAAACGCACACACACACGCGCGCGCACACACACACACACACACACACACACACATATATATATATATATATATATATATATATATATATATATATATATATATATATATATATATATATATATGTATGTATGTATGTATGTATGTATACATATATATACGACGGACTTCTTTCAGTTTCTGTCTACCAAATCCACTCACAAGGCTTTGGTCGGACCGAGGATACAATAGAAAATACTTGCCCAAGATGCCACGCAGTGGGACTGAGAGCAGAACCATGTGGTTGAGAAACAAGCTTCTTATCACACAGCCATGCCAGCACCTATGTGTGTGCTGTGTCTTTAGTTTTGTGTGTCTGTATACGTGCAGTGGTAGTGGTTGGCAAAACATATATGCGTGTGCGGGCACGTGCGCGCACGTGCTTGTAAGTGTGTGTGTATGTGTATGTGTGTGTGTGTGTGTATGTGTATTTGTTTCTACACATATATAAACATAAATATTAAAAAAGCATCAAAGTTCCCTCCAGAGCCATAGGCTCATAAGAACGGTTTGTAGGATTCTGTGGCGTGTATATTTCACCACTGGACGGGACACCAGTCCCTCTACGGATTACTCATTTTAGCCAGCTGAGTGGACTGGAGCATCGTGAGATGAAGTGTTTTGCTAAAAAACAGCGTACTCCCCGACCAGGAAATGTAACCACGATATTGTGATCAGGATTGTACCACCTTAACCAGTAAATAATGCACATCCACTATACAAACAAACATACATACATGCATACATTTATACATACATATGTATGTGTGTGTATGTATATATGCGATAAATATATATATATTTAAGTGTGTGTGTGTGTGTGTGTGTGTGTGTGCATACATGCGTATATATATATATATGTATATATGTATGTATGTATGTATGGATGGATGGATGGATGGATATATGCATACATGTATTCCTACATACACGAATGCGTAGTAGCTACTTGCATTTAGGGATAGATTGAGAGGGAGATAATATTTGATTTGGTTATGTTTTCCTTACGAAAGCAAAACATTATTCAGTGACACAACACGATATTAAACAAAATAAATATATTAAATTAGATATCCTGTATCTACTTCCGGATGACTATTCTGGTGGTTCTTGTGTTGATTCTTGTGTTAACCTACGATAAGAATCAACAGGTTATTCGGAGATATTTGTAACTATAGTCAACATCTCCTTCTGGGAGATCTGATTAGCATTCAGGGTATATAAATATCCTCTAGGGTATATAAATATCTTTCAGAGTATATAAAATCTAGAATATATTTCGTAAACAAGACGGAGGTTTTGACGCAAATCAATACCAAGCAAAATCTTTCTATGCGCTAATCTAAAGATAACCTAAATGCAAACGTAAATCGTTGGTTTGAATGATCACCAACAACGCAAACTCATTTTCTGTATTATAACCATCAGATTATTGGGCTCTTGATACTGTCTCTTATAGTCACAAGGTAGGTTGTTACCACGCCGGACAAAGTGCTTAGCAGCCTTTCTTCTTTTAGCTTTCATCTTTACCTGTATCAGTCCAAAGAGTGCGGCCATGCTGGGGCACTGCCTTGAAGAATGTTCTTATACCACTTTGTTTTTATACCAATACCACTTTGTATAGTTAGATGGGTGGAATGCTGAGAGCAAACTAGAGAGTTTTTCAACGTTCTTGAAGAGTAAATGTAAAGCAGAATGATTTTAAGATATTCTTTAAATGAACAGAACTGTTTCACCAGCACCAAATACAGTTTGAGCAATGGAAAAACATATATAACTAGAACAACTTCCAGAACATTAGTATTAAATCCACATCTTGAAAACAATTCGTCTTCCAGAACGAATGTTGACTGTGTGTTTCGAGAAGGCCAAAGACTTTGACAGACGTTTAATGCTATTAGCATTTAATGCTACTTGGCTGTTTTATTTCGATACGTACCAAACTCCAACAGTGGAAGCGACCTGCGACTTGTCTGAAAACCCTACAGTAACAAGTGGAGTACCATCCAGCAATCTATTTCGCACTCTTTTTCTATCTGCTGTTGCTTATAGTTAAATATGTAGAAATTGTTATCGCTCGGAATAATTTAATCATTGGTTTCGTATCAAGGAGAGTACAGTATCCGTGCGAGTGTGGGGGTGGGGGTTCGCACGCATGTGTACGCACTATTCTAGAATTGAAGTTTCAACATTGAAAATTCCAAACTTGGTACTGATCTCAGAAGAATCCTAGTGGGTGACTCTGTTAGAATTCTCCAGCCTCTGGGAAGGATATTGAGAAGGAAAGCGAAAGAAATAGATTGAATTATGTTAAGGAGATGGAGCTATGCCAAAGCAATGGATGTCAAGCAAGAGTTAAGATAAAGAAGGTTTACAAACCAGTCCCTCAGCAGAACCTACGATATGTTGGACATCGTAGGTATCAGTTGATGAGGGGGCTTCAAGTTGGCTATAAAAGTAACAAAGATTTCTTCAAGATGCTTGTGGATCAGAAGTAGGTGAAAGCCCAGGTAAGAGATCGTGCTTCATGGCTGGAATAGTGCTAACTGAGCACAAACTGGGACTTGATCACCCCTGGCAGGACTGCCTGAATCCGATTTCTGAAAGACTCGAAACGCCCAAAGAGTTATCCTTGATGATATATCCAAGTGCATCTCAAAATGATGAATGACCAAAAAAACTATTCGTTGGCATGTATGTTTAAGAATAACTATAATGTTGTGCCTTGTCACCATTGACATAGTTTTTTTTACAACATTCTTAATAATGTGCATTTTTGCTAATGAATTTTTTAGACAGACACTTGGAAGATGTCGATGATGATACTCTGGATAAAAATATTTTGAATTTTAGTTGTTCAGAAAACAAGTTCATATCTCATCCGCTTTAAAACATGTATATAATCATTCCATAACATGAAAATGTATGTTGCTTACGTCATAAGAATTGATATACTTCAAGAGAATGTGAAATAATTCTTTTTTGAAACAGTGGATCTCAAAGCAGATACAGCTATAAATAATAGCGTTTAAATATTCAGTTAAAAATCCGTTCGGATAGATAAAGTTGAAGACTGCCTGTTGGACACGATCCCTTATTTCCTGCTAACATAATAGGCGCTCAACCTCAAGTAGCCTTTGACGTTTTCTATCCAAAGAGCTTTGTTAAATGAATATTTACACGTTTTTTTTCTCTCTGCTGTTGCTTAGAATTAAATATACAATAATGTGCATTTTTGCTAATTAATTTTCTAGACAAACACTTGGAAGATGTCACTGATCTTTATTTATAGCTTCATTTGCTTTGAGTTCCACCGTTCTTAAAAAAGAATTAAAATGTATGACATTAAGCGATTAATATTATTCATTATCAATATGAAATTCGATGGTATGATGAAAGAATTTCCGAGTGTACGTTTAACCTTCAATAAGATAAACCGGAAGTACTCAATAATTTGAATAATTTCCATCTGTGCTGTTATAGACTAAATATGAACAGATATATTTTTTAACATGCCTTCCAATTTCAAGTTGACGATGATTATTATCAATGAGAATAATGTCAGATATTTAACGATGCGCAATAATTATGAACAAGTTGCAGACTACCAAAGTTAGTTTTTTTTTACCTTATATCTTTTACTTCTTTCGATCGTTGGATTGTGGTCATGCTGGCGCATGGTCTTCCAAGATTTAGTCGAACAAATCGACCTCAGAACTTGTTTTTAAAGTATGGTACTTATCCTACCTGTTTTTCTTTTGCCAAACCGCTAAGTCACAGTGAGATAAACAAACCAAAACTAACTGTCAAGCGGTGGGTGGGGACAAACGCAAACTTAGAGACCTACGCACATAGATATATACAAATAGGGAACGGGTTTCTTTCAGTCTCCTTCTGCCAAATCCACACTCAAGGCTTTGGTCCTTCCGGGGCTATAGTAGAAAATATGTATCCAAAGTGGGACTGAACACAGAACAATATGGACTTCATTCTTTTCAACGAAGAAAAGAATGTTTTTACATTTTTACGTGAATTTTATTTTTCATGATTATTATATATGTTTTAGAAAACATAAAAATCGTATTTCTACAGAATTTCATTGCAAAATATATATTATTAGAAACGTTATTAAAAAACCAAGTCGGAGAAGCTGCAGTTATGCAATA
>NC_142936.1:43605523-43610523 GCF_046866305.1 Octopus bimaculoides
AACTAAAATGGTCGCAGTCCAATGACTGAAGCCAGTACAGGAATAAATGAAAGGATGTGTGTACGTGTGTATGTGTATATTTCTATCTATCTATCTATCTATCTATCTATCTATCTATCTATCTATCTATCTATCTATCTATCTATCTATCTATCAATCCAAGAATGGTAAGAATGAAAGACGACACCATTTTAAGCATAGACTTGTAACAAAAAGAGACAAAAAGAGAGAAGGTACTTACTTTCATGTACCTTTTAAAAAAAAAGCCTGAGGTGACCGTGGTCTTTTCCGTAGGCTTTTCTCTCCACGGATAAACCTAATCTGTTCCCCGTTTTTAACATCGACTGTGATACACGATCCCTATTGATCGCCCCCCCCCCCACCCACGTTTTTTTTTTCTTCCCGCGATCCCTTTTGATCGAAATTATCCCCCCCTCCAAGAAAAGCTTTACTTTGTAATTTGTCCATTTTCTGTATTTAGCCCTGTGTGGCTATAATAAAAAGATATCTATCAATCAATCTATCTACCTAGCTAGCTAGCTATCTGTCTGTCTATCTATCTATCTATCTATCTAACTATCTATCTATCTCTCTCTCTCTCTCTCTCTCTCTCTCTCTCTCTCTATATATATATATATATATATATATATATATATATATATATATATATATATATACACATATATATAGGCGTGTCTATGTGCAGAGATTTTATGTACTACGTGTATTAAGTCATTTTAAAACATAGTATTGAAGCCTAATATTTGAAATAAAATTCAAACGTCATAAAACAAACAATTTATACTGGTGACAGAGGCCGTTCACATTAATGAACGACAGTTCTTGGCTCACGGAACTGCTGTACATCAGTATTAATTTACAAGTTGCATCAATGTTTCCCATCAAAACAGCCTCAGGATATTATCAAAGATTAGCAAGTACGATCATATTACTAACGAGGAATATTTGTTTGGAGATGAAAAGTATTATTGTCATTCTATGTGAAAAGCTAACAGAGTTCACTTACCAATTACCAACGGGGGACCTTCAATGTGGTTACTGTCTCCTGCTAGACATTACAATCAATCCTCCTCAAATTATACTCTATTAACTCTTCTAAAGTGCTGATCTCATTAGGCGGTGTAATGATAGCTACTCATTAATCGAGTCAAGGATAGAATGACCATGGCTGAAGCGCTTTTGATCGCAGTTCTGCTTTGCCTAAACAAAACAACAACAACCATAACAGGAGCCTTAGTTTTCCATTGTAAGGCTAGTATCACTACCTACAGTCATTAGTCTATAAACAACATTTGCTCATTCATGCATCATCTTCAGCAGTATTATTTAATTGGCAAGTAAGTTCCCGCCGTTGTTTTTTTAATTTTTAGGGGGGGGGGGGGGCATATGAGTACGTGTGCCTATATGCATACATCAATGTACAGGTATATATATGAGCCCGTTTTATTTTCTACTATAGCTGCATCAGATGTATGCGCGTGTGCGAGGGTCAGCTGAAAAGTTCATAAGCTGACCGAAATTCTCTCGTGGAATGTATCTAAATAAGTTTTATTTTTCAACATAGTCCCTCTTGCGATCCACCTTTTCCATCGGAGTTGTGGTACTTGAATCCTATTGGTGAACAGTCGTACACCAATAGAGACTTTCGATGAAATGAAAGAAGTTCATGGTGGCGATGCACCATCATACGAAGTAGTCAAGCACTGGCATCGCCAGTTCAAATATGGTCAGACATCGGTGGAAACTCCTATTCTTGGACGACCACATTCCGGCATTGATGACGACACTATCCATAAAGCTGACATTTTGGAGGATCGCCGCATAATTATTCGGCAACTAACCGAAGAAGTGAAGATAAATGTAGGGTCCGTGGAAAAAATTATTTACACATGCGGAATTTGTCTGTACGATGGGTTACCCCGATGTTCACACCTTTTCAGAAGCAAGAACGTGTTAATTTCTCCCAGACTCTTTTGGAGGAATTTTTCGGCAAACTTATCATACAGGATGAAACATGGTTCCATCACTATGATCCTGAACTACACTACAGTCGAAGCAATGGAAGCATGATAACTCACCACCTCCATAGAAGGCACGTGTCCGACCTTCAGCAGGCAAGGTGATGCTCAGTCTTTTGGGACCAGGGCGGAGTAGTGATGGTGGATTTTCTGGCAAAGGGCACCACTATAAACGGGGTATATTATGCTTCTCTGTTGCTGAAATTGCAGGACGCCATCAAAGCAGATGCGTGGCATATTGACCAAAGGAGTCCGCCTCCTCCAAGACAACGCCCCAGTTCACAATGTGCATGTTGCCAAGATGAAATCACACTCCTGCGGCTATGAAACCCTTCCTCATCCCCTTTACTCTTCCGACCTCGCACCAACAGACTTTCACCTCTTTCCAGCCATGAAGTCCTTTTTGAAGGGGAAGCACTTTTCACTTATTTCCGAGGTAAAGTTTTGGCTCCAGACGCAACCTACCCACTTCTTCAGACGAGCTCTTCACAGCTGCGTAAAGCGATGTAAGAAATGTGTCCCCATTGGTGGTGGTTATGTCAAGTTTCGTTTATCCCAGTCCTTGGGAAATTGCCAAGGGACCTTTTTAATGAATACCACCTCGTATATGTATATGGACGTTTGTATGGGTGTTTGTATACATAGATTTATAAATGTATATGTAGCCAAGATTTTTGCTGATTGGACTGTATGAAAGTACATGTATGATCGTATATATGGATGTCTGTATGCATGCATCTACGCATATAGCGGTATATGACGCTATGCTCTTTTCTGCAACTTCTGCTTGTATGTGTACATATGGTCGCAGAGTATGTTTGCAGGCACTGTTATTCCCTGTTATAGACTACATAGTTCTTTGTTCTACAACTTAACTAAGAGAATTGTATTTGTTGCTATGTGTATATGTGTTTGGATGCTTGCGTGTATGCGTGTTTGTATGCATCAATAGTTATTTTCAGACTGTTGTTCATTATCTCTTGTTCGTTCAATTTATTGTTTCCGCTCTCTCATTCCTCTCGAAATCCTCACATTTTCTTTTTGCCTTGTTTGACACATTGCTTTCTCCTACCACCCTTTTCCAAATGTTACCTTCCTCACATATCGTTCACCTCACACATCTAACTTTTTACTCTCCCTATCTCTCTCTCAAACACACACACACACATACACACACACTCACACACGTACACACACACTGCTACCTTTCTCGATCTTCCTCCTTTTACCCCTTCATTACTCTCATTTTAATTCCTTTCCATTTACTTTGAATTGAATTGACTTGTTCTCTGTTAATGAGTGATGGCCAACCGGCGATTACTGTGCACATTAGCAATACAAATCTGAAAATAACGAAATGTGCAATAAATCTAAAATGAAATAATCGATGAATTACTTATATAGATGTCCCCCTACTTTTTCCATCAGATAATTACGTTTGGTTCTATTATTAAGGTGTAGCATAATCTGTTGTTGCTACTAAGTTCTATATATATACATATATATATATATATATATATATATATTATAAATTAACTACCAACAAAAATAATTGGTAAGCTAACTTAAAAAATCATCACCTATATATACTGAAATATATATTGAAGAAGATAAATATGTTCTTTTGAATTTATACGTTTTTGCGTCGTAACTCCTTTATTATTATATATATATATATATATATATAAATATATATATATATATATATATATATATATATATATATATATATATATATAGAGAGAGAGAGAGAGAGAGAGAGAGAGTTTGATATATATATATAAACTAGCACATATACCCGGCGTGGGTTAAAGCGAATAATGAAATTTAAAAACACCGTCTAGATTTACACAGGTCTCAACTGCAAGTAACCGAAATACCAACTTTCTACATTAATAACTCTCTAACCCATGCCAGCATGGAACATAGACGTTAAGTGAAATGTTAAAAGAAAGTTTTCAACTCATATATGTATATAAAGTAAATACACATAATTCAAAATCACGTTTTGTGTAGCTTATTTCGTTACCAAAAAAACAGGTACAGATTATAAACAACGAAAGGCCGATTTTGGTGATTCATTTGACAGAGGTAGTAGAGAGCCAACTTGATGATAAATCTGACCTTGGATCTTGAAAGTTTGCATGAATCCTGGCTGAGTTAAATCTCTTGTAACTCCAAATGATGTCATTTATAGTGCAGCGTATTTAAATGATTATTCCGGAGCATATTCACCATCTACTTCCATTACTGCTTCCCATTTGCTTGGCAGCCGGTCGGAATAATCATTTAAAGATGATTTTGTTAAATGTTGTTATTGTTTTTGTTGAATGAAATTCATTGTAAAAGAGCCGCGATAATTATGCACCAACCGAATAGGAAAACAAAGCAGCACATATCGAGCAGAGGTCAGCAATGCCCGTGCAGAGTTTTAGGTCCAATAAGGCTTGCACAACACCTCGTAGACTCTCTCCACTTTATTGACATTATCCAGAAACAAGCCGGAGCATGATGTCTGGTGCCAATATAAGTCGCAGGCTCAGGGATGTGGGAGCGCCATGATCTCTGGCACAAACCGATCTCCAAAATGTCCAATATCATTCCCTGCCTATCTGGTTTTATATCAGATGGATCTTCTCCTAGAGACATGCTTTAACAGAAGCTGGTGGGTGCCTCACTCCCAGTGGTCTTTCAGCACGCCGGACACCATCCCGGAATTTTGTGTACCCATGCTATTGCTAGATAGCCGTTGAGCCTGCACTAGATTCACCCGACCTTTCAACGAGTCTTGTTTTTAATCTTGCTGAGTTTTTAGCAACCCTCCTTACCAGAGTATCCCAGTGGGAGTGCCGGTTTAGTCGCCGACAACCCGACCATGCAAGAGGTTGTACTGGATTCCATGTTACCAGTAGCACTTATAAGAGCCTCATAAGTGACCTGACATAGAATGAAGGATAGCGG
>NC_142936.1:43615523-43618023 GCF_046866305.1 Octopus bimaculoides
ATATGACATTGAATGAATGTGTATCTAAAAGATATATACTCTTGAAATTTGATGAATGTGAACTAAGAAAGACAGCTCTTTGTGATGAATTTTCATTAAGTAAAACAGTTTGGACTTCCTGCAGAGCAATGATACATTGTAACGTTTATAACTTTACGCAGAGTACTATTAGCAGAATATCTATCTTTATATATAAATTCCGTGCTGCATATTTGTTGTTACTGCAATTATAGCTGTCATGAATTTTGTTGTGGTGGTGGTGGTGGTGGTGGTGTGGTGGTTGATGATGATGATGATGATGCAGGCGACGACGGCGACGAGAATGACGATGTTGACGATGACGACGATCTGACGACGAGGGCGATGATGATGATGATGATGATGATGATGATGATGATGATGATGATGATGATGATAATGTGATGATGATAATTATGATAACGACGACGACCACGAAACCACAACACCGATTATGATGGTTATGAAGACGACGACGATAATGTTGATGATGACGGTGATGACGATATCGATGACGATATCGATGATGATGATGATGATGATGATGATGATGACAACGACGATACCATTGCTGCCGATGCTGCTACTTATTCAAATCGGAAGTAGTCGTTAGCCACATCTTCAGTACTACAACTCGAAACAATATAGTTTCAAACACGAACACACGCAGATTGTTAGCGTTTAGTCATATGGCCAGTATAACTAACTGAGCAGGCCTGTAATCAGAGGCATTCCAGCGATGACCATCACCTTTTTTTTTTTTTTTAATATTGAACGGCCTTATTTAATGTGTCGATTGTCTTATAAGACTATGGATGTAGTTTGAAGGCATAATTTGATTTATTTCCTATTTCTTGGTGATGTAATGACCACATAAAGGCTTCCCTTCACAAGATGGATACTTAAGATTTATAATGTTACACACCGATTCTTTCACTTCTATATTGTACAATGCTTAATTAATTATAGCAGTTTCATTTAGTAATTAATGTTGCTTTCTTTTAAGTCAATAAATAGTTCGATGTGCTTACTATACCAATAACTATTAAAAGTTCTCTAACAATTCCATATCTAATAGATAAATGGAAACTAGACTCTCTATCGAAATCTCTTCAGGGAGAATTATCTGGCTTTCACTAAACATTACGTATACAGCAGAATGTTCTTATCGGAGCTCTTAGGCTTATTGCTGCTGCTACTGTTGTTGTTGTTGTTGTTATGGCTATTGCGCTTTTACGTTGTCGTATAATTTCTTTACTATTCTTCTGGGGTTTTTTTTACCGCTGGTTGTTTTTTGTTTTGTTTCATTTTTTTTTTTGGTTCTTTTTTTTTGGGGGGGGGGGGGGGGTTACAACTATCTCTATATTTTATTTCCTTGTTGCACATTTTCTGTGTTTGCAATCATATCTGTTATGAAATTTTGTTCTTTTTGTTATGCTTGAAGTTGATGTGTTGTAGTTGTTGTTTAATGATGATGATGATGATGATAGTGGTGGTGGTGGTGGTGGTGGTGGTGGTGGTGGTCGTCGTCGTCGTCGTCGTGGAAGCGATTATAATGATGATGATGTTGCTGTTGCTGCTGCTGCACTTTCAAATCAGAATTAGTCGTTAGTCTCATCAGTGCCGCATCATGCTTTGATGCATGGTTAAGAAGATTAGGAATCGGAATCGCTAAGCACAAAAAAACCCGTCATATATATATATATACATAGAATGGCTCTGTCAAGAACAGATTTTTTGTCTATGGTAACTAGTGGTCATAGAACGAATGAAGAATTTATACTGCAAAGTTTGGTCTTCTTTATAGAATTTCTACCAATATTCAACAATGCAAAAATACTCGAGATATCGGGTATGTTTTAGTAGGCCAAAATCTTTAACTCGTTCTATAATGCAAAGCTTCCTATTTTAAAGCGATCTAGAGTTAAAATCTTCCATCATAATAATTTCATGTTAATCTATGCTCCCAAATACCTGTTTAATGCAACAGTTAAATTCATTTCATATTCAAAAGTAATTACAACAAAGGTAGTGTGTGTGGATGAAAATATGGTATAAAAGAGAATTTAGATTAGAATATATGTCTATTTTAAAATGAACGAGATAGAGCAATGTGGACAGCACCAAATTAGAGACACCGTTTCATTATAGAGCTCTGAAAAATCGCTGGTCAGACATTGTATTGTTTACTCATGAGAGTTCAATACGTCAGTGATCTGTTTGTTTAACGAGAATAACATTTTGATTGATAGCTGGAGGAGAAGAAAATTGAAACCTTCATTAGGCAGTAATTGCGGCCTGGGATAATGTGTTATGCTATGTGTTTTTTTTTGCCTGAGATCATGTAACATTAAAAATAAATTAAGAGTATAGAGAATGTCATTGAACAGTATGATAAAAAAAAACTGTGTAGGTTAATGGAGAAATTTGAAAGGGTTTTCCCATTTATCAAGTATTTAGATGACATGTAGAGGAACGTAAA
>NC_142936.1:43623023-43670523 GCF_046866305.1 Octopus bimaculoides
TTGCAAAACTGGTGGTCGAGAGTGGCAACTGGCATCCAAATAGCAGCCGATTCGAAAATCACAAAGGTGTTTTATAGTTTGTTAAGGCAAATCTTTCGGCTGAAATCTATGATCATAGATCCCCTCTTAAATCTAGAAAGGTAGTTTAAAATAATAAACATTTCGATGAGTTGCAAAATAATCCCAAGTAGACCCTGCCTATATAAAAATATTAAACAAGAACTAGCCAGTTACTCCCTTAATTCCCACATACCAGAGGAAATACAAATCGGTATTAAGAAACTTAGTCGTAGAAAAGTTGCCGGAAAAGATGGATTTATGAAGAGATCAGAAAATTTTGCGTTGTAAGATTAACAAAAGTTACGTATGATCTAACTCTAGAAACCCGGAGAGCCAGTAAAATACGAAAGGACTGGAAAGAAGTCATAGTAATAACATTATATAATAACAAAGCTTTAAGAGAGGATTGTGGAAATTATAGAGTAATATCACTGCTTTTTGCGGCAAGAAATATACTGGCCTCAGTCATTCTATCAAGATTGAATAACAATATAGCAAACTTGATTTTGCCGTAACCACAATGCGGTTTCAGAACCCACAGAAACGCAGATGATGTGATCTTTACTGCTCGTCAGATCCAAGAGAACTGTTACAGGCAATACCAAAATTTGTTTCAAGTTTTTGTGGACATGACAAAAGCCCTTGACACGTTCAACAGAGAAGCGTTATAGTAGATCCTGATCAACTTTGGCTACTTAGATCACTTTTTGATAACATAATGTTATTCATAATAACATGGATTCCTGGGTAAATGCTGGTGAGATCCTATCTGAGCCAAATGATGTCAAGAATGGAGTTAAAGAGGGTGGTCTCATGGCACCTACTCTTTTTCCTTTTCTTTATAGCGCTAATTGGTGAATTCAGGGACTGCAACGAAGACATCTTCATTAGATTATTTAATATATAAGGCTTTGCTGCGAAGACCAATGTCCTTCACAATCCTATACGCGATCTTTCATAAGCTGATGACTGAGATCTTGTAGGACACTCACTCACATGTATTCAAACATGTCATGAATAGATTTCGTGATCTTATAAAGCATTCGGGTTAACCATTATAATCTCGACAAAACTGTTGATTAGATGATGGAATAGCTTCATATATCAGAAATAAAACCGATGCTTTATTCAATCCCAAAGGACATATTTGGGCTCAGAAAGATATTTAAAAAGCTCCACTATTGCAGTATATAATAAAAGTGTCATTATGATAATGCATTACTCTTGTATACTTAGGCTATCAATATATGTATAGGTGTGCGTGTGTGTGTTTCTGTGCTTATGCATACATATATATATCGCTCCTCAGATGTCTCCACTATCATTCGAACTTAATTTTGATGCCGTCTGATTCAACAATGAGTTTTCTTGATGGGAGTTGCTCAAAGCACGTGTTTGCTTCCAGCTTGTCTTTTCCTTGGCGTTTCTCATCAGTTGTTGGTCGCTAATCGCAATGGTTATTGATTTTGTCTCCAAGTTTAAAATTTTAATTTTGAGTCTAGTCTTTTCTCTCTTTCTCCCTTCCGCTCTCTCTCTCTCTCTCTCTCTCTCTCTCTCTCTCTCTCTTTCTGTCTGTCTCTCTCTCTCTCTCTCTCTCTCTCTCTCTATCTCTCTCTATCTCTCTGTCTCTCTCTCTCTCTCTCTCCCAGTAAATTAAATAGCAATGATTTGCCAACTTTTAGCAGAGTTTACTTGACAGGCAAACGAACTTACAGTGCTTTGTTCTCGAATAACTTTGTCAAGTGCCAACGTTATTTATTGTTTATTGAACAGACTATAAACATATTAGCCATGCTGCATTTGTTATTATTTCCTCTTTCTTAATCGTTTAGATTTTACGTAATAAAATACACTTGATCATTTCTGTCCATATCACATACTTTTACAACCATAGATATAAATATCATCGTTGATGTGTTGAATGCTGGAACTTTGTAAATTGCAAACTGGTGAGGAAATGAAGTGAAATATATAAAGGATCTTATTTGTTTTTATCTATGAAAAAGAAAAAGACTCCACTTTAAATAATATAGGCTGGTCAGCTGAAATTTCGAAGTCACTGTTAACATTTTCCTTGTATATATATGATGATATTTTTTTATTTGTTCCTTTTTTATATATAGATAAGTGGATGATATTTATGTTTTTATATTTGGGTTTTTATTTTTTGCTAGAAGCGTCGAAATGTGTAGTGTACGATACAAATAAGATCATATATTTTTTCTTCTCGAATGCAGAGACGCCGTTAGAACAGCAGAAATATTGGGTAATTTACCTTTACAAGAAGTCTTTGAGGGATATGGGTTCGAGTCCCATGGCTGGTTGTTCGCAGATTTTTCCTCCTGGAAAGGGTAATTTACACAGTATTTCTGCTTTTCTAACGGCAACTCTGCGTTCGAAACGAAAAAAATATCATCTTATTTGTATCGTACAATACCTATTTCGAGGTTTCTAATAAAAAAGACACATATTTGTTTGTTTACATTTATACACACATGGTTGTTATATATATATATTATATATATATATATATATATAGAGAGAGAGAGAGAGAGAGAGAGAAGTAAATGTAAGAACAAGCAAGTTAGGTAAGTCGATATACAGAAAATATGGAATGGAGTTTACAGACGGAATTTATAAATTCCATCTTTAAACTCCATTCTGTCAACATCTCAAATGTAAAATATCTCCCTGAAGACGGAGCTGGTGTTCTCCGATGATGGAATCAAGTTACAATCATTATTTTGGACCACCAAGCCCTTAGAAACAGCTGTTGGACTCATAAAACTTCTACTCAACCCCTTTAATTCTTGATACTTTTGCTACTTAGTGTAAGCCGGATTTTATTATATGTGTCCATTTGCACATGTTTTGTATTAATTGTATTTAGTATTTTTTGTATATCGACTTGCTTGTCCTTACTTATACTTCTTTATCTGCTCAAGTTAAAATCTCTTGTGCACTATGAAGTGCATTCTATACAGAGAATACTTATCTCCCCCTCTCTCTCTCTCTCTCTCTCTCTCTCTCTCTATATATATATATATATATATATATATATATATATACACTCTAGTAAAAAGTATTGATTGATCCTTTACTTTAATGTGAAATTGTCTTTGTATACACTTTTACGTAGAAGTAACCCTTATTCGCTCTTTTCCCTGCAAACACACACACATACACACACACGCACACAAGCACACACATATAGAAAGAGAAAGTGAGTGAGTGAGTGAGTGAGTGAGTGAGAGGAGAGAGATAGATAGAGTGAGAGAGAGATGTATATACATGTACGTGCCTGTGTTTTCGTGTTTGTGTTTGTGTGAGTGTTTTCTATTTATGTTTATCGACTGTAGTCTTATGAGCTGTGAATGCTTTCTTCTTTTAGTGCTGTGTATTGTGTATACTGAAACAATTTCCAATTGCTTTGCTTGTAAATGACTTAGGACAACGGTGTGTTTGTGATCCGCCTATTTATAAATATATATCAGAAGTCATTTTTCTATCAAGGATTCATTTATAATGTTAACGAGATTAGCCTTGCTTAATTTCAGTATTTCGGTTTCAAACATTTTTATCGACTTTTCCGAAGTTTGAGTTTTTTTTTTACCGTCAACGTACTTTATTCACTTCCAAATCCATTCTCATGCTTTTGTAATTTTTTTTTCTTTAGACCATATATCTGTTAGCTTTGTTTTATATAGCGGGAGTTAAGACTGAAGTTTCAGGTGGTTTTTATGCAAATAAACTGAAGCCTAATATTTTATATAACATTTATTTGAATGAAGACGTTTTCTGGTAAGGTAGTTTGATAAAAAAAAGATTTATTTATAGACTATCAGTTTTGTTTAAGAATTCCCTGTTGATTGAAGAAGGTTACCTAAGCTTTATTTTCATTTTGTTTTTTTTTTTGTTTTTTTTTTTTTTTGCTTTGTATGTTTACTATATTTGTGCTTCTCCGTTGTTTATATAGTGATAGACTTCGTTTTAAAAATATATTGAGGACTCATACTTTCTGCTAAGTCAGTGACTTTGGCTGTTTATTTTTAGATATTTGCTCATGTTGCATTATTCTGTTGGTTACACCATACAAGAAAACAGATAAGGTATTATTCTAATTTCTTTTCCTAGATCTAATACACACTCATAATTAAAGTGTATTTGAGTTTCCGCTGCTGATATGGTATGTGTGTGGTGGGGATGTCCCCTCGGAAATCAATGCCGTAGCTTTAACTCTACTGTTAATAACGAGGTTTTTCCCCTCGTTACACTTTCTTCAATTCCCTAAATTCATTCACTCCAATATTGTATCAAAAGAACATGAACTGCTCAATTATTATCATACCGAGATTCAATTTTCTTTTTCCGTGTACTTAAACGGTGTAAGCTTCTGGTATTACAGCTGCAGCCTTATCGGCCTTAATTTACTTAGGAATCCATGTTTTTAAAATGGTAGAGCACAAAACGGAGATAAGTTTGCTATAATGTTAGATCAAACAACTATGTAAAGGCTGCTACACGATAAGCCTTTATTGTTACTGTCGGTAGAGCGCAAAGATGGACGTGAGGTTAGACGTTCGCTTTGTATCGACATTGTTTTCACATTCAATCCCCAAAGTGATTCTAACATGGTTTCATAGTATAGACAAAGCCTAGAAAATTAAATTTGCTAGAAGGAAATTATGTGGGAAGCCAGTCAGAAGGACCGTTCCTCTTCTTGACTTTAGCCGTCATCCTGTTTAATACAATACCTGGCCTTGATTTCGTGAAGAAGAGTTCAATCTTTTGTAAGTATTCAAGCCAGGCTCACTCATCTGAGGGCTAATTCGCCCTTCTCAAAGTCGCTATAAATGTTTTTACGGACGAAGCCATTTAAAAATAAATCACAATATTCTATTTTTAATTGCCGAATCTAGAGGAAGGAGTAATGCGCATTAACTTTGCAGGCTCTCTCAGATCAAATGAGTTTTATACTGTTAACGTTACTATACTCTGTTGTTGGTCAACACCTACAGGAATGACGTTAAAAAGAATTCAGAATGCCAATATTCTGGGGAGGAAGGCCTGTAGTTAGTGTGTGGCCGGGGGACGGACGCAACAAGGAGGCGAGAAGAGATTCGAGACCAACAATCTCCTTCCCTATGTACTGTGTTCAAGTCCTATTGTGTGTCATTTTGCATTTATACTTCCAGCATCGATGCAAAATGTCCTAATCAAGAACTGAGTGTTTGTTAAATCCAATACTCTTCATTCCGCAAATTTGTTTGGACTTGTTTTATCTGAGTTATTACGGAAGCCCGCGATGTCTGTCCTTTTATTTTACATTTTCAAATTTCTTATTTTTCTCGTCCTCTTGCTTATAAATCCCAGCTCCATGCTGATCCAACAAATTCTTGATGGAAGGCATTTCAATTTTTTCCTAGACGCAATTCATACACAGTACCACATTATCTTGTATTTTCTTCTTGTCTATGATATCACAGTAAGGGAGATTCGAGGGTGATTTAGTTGCAACTTTTAGTGCGCTAAATGATCGCATTGATGAAGATCTCACATTATTCGATTTTTTTAGCTTCCCCTTTTGACCAAATAGCCAGGAAAGAAAGTAGTAAGCTTGTCCCGTTACAGTATATCCGAGACTGCTGGGCTGGAGGAAGGAAGCTATCCTCAAAGAGGAAACATAGTTCGAATGCTTGCAACAGAGTGAAGTGCACTAATATCATTTATGTGCCAGGTGGTGATTATGCACCGGGTGAAACATTAGTCCTTTGCTTGTCAAAAGCACTTTCAAAAGTTTGTCCAAAATGTCCACGCTTATTTTTAGAATTTAGTTAGCACTTGTTTCATAAATTCTGAGTAATATAAAGCTTTCCTTTCATAAGTCCCAAGTTACTCTATTGTTTAAAAAATGGGAATCAGTATCATATATGATGCGTGAACGCCAGGGAAACATCCTGTGTGTTATGTCTTATACATATCAGACAAAGGGTTCAGTCAACAGCTCCAGTAGACCGTAGTGGGATTTGAACTCAGAACACAAAGAACTGTTAACAAATAGTGCAAAACTTCCGGGCCCATATAATTATAGTTGTGATACCGCTTTTTATTCTTTCACTTGTTTCAGTCATTAAATTGCGGCCACGCTGGGGCACCGCCTTCAAGAAATTTGGTCGAACGAATCCACCCTAGTACTAATTTTTGAAGTCTGGCACTTATAAAGATATTATAAATCGTGCCGAACTGCAAGATTAATGGGACGTAAACACGGCAACATCAGCAGTCAGTCGGTCATGGGGGACGAACACAGGCACAAACACACACACACATGACTGACTTCTTTCAGTTTCTGTCTACCAAATTCACTCACACGGTTTGGTCGACCCGAGGTTTTAGTGGAAAACACTTGCCCAAGGTGCCATGCAATGGGACTGAACCCGGAACCATGTGATTGGGAAGCAAACGTCTTACCCCAGATCCACGCTTGTGCCAGGTAAAACTTTATTTTTCCTATATATTGGGTTGTCCAGAAAGTTCGTGCCGATTTATCGTAGCTTACCTTTCGACTTATTTGCCATGAAACCACCTCAATTCTGGGGAAGAGGGTATTTTCAAGTTAAAGGAAAGATGGAAACGAATTGTGCAACAAAATGGTTCATTAAAAATGTAATGGCAAGTATTTATTGACCTTTTTCTTTCCTTTAAAAATTGGCAAGAACTTTCCGGACAACCCAATATATATACACATACACACACACACACACGTCAAAGATGAAAGGCAAAGTCTTCTTCAGCGTTATTTGAATTCAGAGCGCAGGGACTCGGAACAGATACGTTGACGCATTCTGTCTGGCACCTGAACCAATTCGCCGCCTATTTGATTTTATTGCTTGATATCCGTGTATTTGCTTTAGATGTGGCTGTCCTGGCAATAGAGTTGTTACTGTAATTCAAACTGCGTGCGTTGGGTTTACAGTTACACTCTTTCTTTACAATTTTCGTTATATCCATTTCTGCCTGTATTATCGCTGCTATTATTGCAGGTGTAGCTTATCTAACTGTTACTGCTTCGGGGTTTTTTTGGTTTTTTTGCTTTCTACTTTTTATAAATGTTTCAAATAAAATGAATTTAATTAAACATTAAATATGATTCTATTGATATTAGTGAGAAAAAATAGAATTAAACACAATAAACAAATATCAATTAATTAACACAATTAACTGATAAACAGAGGGAATAAATTCAATTGCAATATCACGTATTAATGTCGACAGATGTTGAAACAATATATGCGTGTTGACACAAGCCAGCCCACATACGTATATGCATGAATATCTGCTTGTGTGTGGACACACACACACACACACACACACACACACACACATATGTATATATAATTGCATATGCATTCATACCTATATTCATTTAAACATGATTATATATTCATATATTCATCCATTCATTCATTCATCCTTATATACACGCAAGGAAAATAGTACGCAGTGTATATAAACTTGGCTTCATTTAGTCAACTATAAATTATGTATGTGTGTGTGCGCTCTCGATTGTGTATTCGATTGATTCACTCATTTTCGATGAGGGTTCATTGCTTCAACAACATCTCTGTTGTTGGATCTACTAAACGGACAATTCCAAAAACTGACACATGTTCCCTTAACGTAATTCTTAAGCCGAACCAACGCGACAAGGCTGAACTTTTGAATTAAACCTCTAATCCTGTGGTTCTCAACCATTTTGATCAATGGACCTCTTTGATTCCTATTTCAATCAACTAGACCCCCCACCCACTAGTCATTCGATGTTGAAAAAAATCGTATCTTATTATTTTCCTAATTAGATATTATTTCGGATGGATTGTATTTCAAAAAAGTGCTAAAATATTTTGTGTGTCGTAGAAATATAGGCCTAACCAATTTATTACAAATGAATTTTTACAAAAATATCTTATATGGACCCCTCAGGACTGTGTGGACCCCGGTTGAAACCCGCTGGTCCACTCCTTTTGCTGACGTCCCATACACTATTTCCGTGTATCCAATTTTACGGTCATGGGTTGAGTGAATCTGAGGTAATGACAAAAGTCATTTGTCGAAGAAAATGCCGTGCAGCGAAATCGAATCAGGTAACTCTTGGTTGTGAAACGAACCGTTTAACAATTAGACCATGGTGAGTCTTCAAGGATATATGTAGGACTACATTATCTAAAACGTGCGTTTCTTATTTAAGATGTTGGCAAGTGATTTGAGAACTACAAATCAAAGTATTTATACCTAAATTATGTAACACATTTTCCTAAACAAAAAATAGAAAGTTTAGTTCTAATCAGTCTCTACGGATATAAACTTTTACCCAACTCGTGACCCTCGGAATATTTACTGGGTGCCAAAGTTCAATATTAAATGTACTTTCTCTTCCTTATGAAAAAATTGTAAAGTTTGATACTGGAGAAAGAATTGGTTAAAAATAAAGGTGATAAAAAATATTTTCTCTATCACGAAACTTTGTCAACAGTTAAGGCATACGAATGGCTTTGACAACAATTTAGGTATACGACTGGCTAAAATTATAAAGCTTTAAATGCTTATAACTCATAAAAAATGAATGCGATTTTCAACATCGGTACACAAAACTACACTAGCACTACATTTTTTGAAAATAATTAGGTGGAAATTCGAAAAAATCTAAGTTGTTTGTTGAAATTCAACAAGATCTCATTATTTGATATGTACGTTTCATATGTGAAATGGCAGAGAGTGAATGAGGGAGACACGGCCGCTGTTTTTAGCCGATCGATAGACTACGAAGTGGTTTCTTCGCTGTTTTTTTTTCTAAGAAAGAAAGAAATACATTCGACGAACGCTTACCATCATTGTTCATTGATTACAACTGAGATTTATTTATTTTTCTTTTTTACTAATCTTTGGACAATATTCTCTATCGGATCATTTATTTTAAATGCTAGATTATTTATCATAAGCTACTCATTAGGAATATAGAAACATTTTCATCCATCCACAAGTTAAAATGAAAGCTGTTTGTGTGTGTGAGGTGTGTGTGTATGTGTATTTGATTGTTTATTTGCTTGGTTCGTTAGTTGTTTGTTTGTCAGTTGTTTATTCTTTTGCCAGACATATTTCCTGCTGTCATATTGTTATAGTAACCAATGTTAATAAAATCATCCAGACAAGTGGCTCCGAATAATTTTCAAGTCTATAGAAAAAAAAAGAAGAGAATAAAAGAACTATTCGCGCATTTCCTTGGGAAGTTTATCAAAAAATTATCTTTTCAAACTTTCAAATACAGATTTTAAATTTTGGCACAAGGCCAGCAACTTCGGGGGAGAAGGGGAAGTCGATTACATTGACACCAGTACTCAATTCGTATTTATTTCATCACCTCCGAAAGCATGCAAAGCAAAGTTGACCTCGGTGGAATTTGAACTCAGAACGTGAAGACGTACGAAATGCCACTAAGCAGTTGTCCCCATGGTGCCAAGGATTCTGCCAGCTTGCTGCCTTTAAATTTGCAACTATAGAAAACGTAGAAAAATTATTGTTTACCATGTTTAATTTTAAAAAATAACTTGTTTTCACATTATTAATAACCGTTTTCAAAACGTCCGTGTATCTGGATAAAATCTCAAAAGCCTTATATATGTATGTATCTGTATAAATGCACACACACACACACACACACACACACACACACACACACACATACACGCACACACACACATACACACACACACACACACACACACACACACACACATGATGGCTGCAACACGATTTTGAGCAACGATTTGTTTGATTTGTCCCTGAAAGATGAGCAGCATACATGTGGATTTTTAGTCCTGCAAGGGGCCTACACACTTTAGCACAGATATGCCAACGACGGATGCCTCTGGCGCCTAATGTCTAGAGAGCTTACCACCCCCACTAATATAACCCATCATTGCCTCGCGGAATTTTTCATTGGATGTTGAGCTTTTTTCGGTTACAATCAGCCATTTTATGCAACATGATGTTAAATAAATATTAAAAATCAAGCGATGCCTGTACTTGAAGTTTGTTAAAGTGAAAAAGGCTTTGGACATGATCAATCCCACTATCTGAAGAACGTATAGATTTCCTCAAATAATAGAAGAACTAGTCTACGTCAAAGGATGCAAAAACGCAGTTGCAGGCATCACAAATTTTTCACTCACTTCAGGTCACTTACGCAATTTGACTGTATTTCTTTGAACATATTCATTTGGATCTACATATGAGTGAAAATGCTAACCATATACTACGAAATTTCCCGTCCGTAGAAATTTTTTTTTAATTACGTGTGTGTGTGTGTGTGTGTGTGTGTGTGTGTGTGTGTGTGTGTGTGTGTGCGTGTGTGTGTGTGTGTGTGTGTGCGCGTGTGTGCGCGTGTGTGCGCGTGTGTGCGCGCGCGCCTGTGTGCATGTGTGTGTGTGTGTGCGCGTGTGTGCGCGCGCGCCTGTGTGCATGTGTGTGTGTGTGTAGATAGATAGATAGATAGATAGATAGATAGATAGATAGAGGCAGTGTAAAAGTAAAGACAAGTTGCGGGTTGCCAACGTGTAGTGGAAGCAAAAAATGGAGGTGACAGAGCGGATTTGAGTCAAATGTAAAGAAATGTTCCAAAGTATTTTGTGTATCTGGCTAATCTTAACAGACTAAGCTCATTTAGACTTAAAGGGGAATTACAAACGTTATAAGATATTAGATAGTGTTTCAACAGGAAAGATTATCTGCTTTTCGTGATATCTCTGAGAAACCGATTAAATGCTACAGTAAATACTCTAATTTTCAATAAAATCAAATCTTGCTTGGGTGGAACCTTCTTTTCGCCTACTCTTATGTTGAAGATATAAGTACCAGTTATATATATATATATATATATATATATATATATATATATATATATATATATATATATATTGAACTGTTCCGTGGAGGTACGATCAACGAAAAAAGTACTCCATCTGGTGAGAGATATATATTATTCAATATACACAATACATGTTTTTTATGTACTACTAATAGTCACATATGTTGAGACATACCTCAGACATATTCATCAGGCACAAACGACTTATCATAACGAACTAATATATGCTTTTAAAAGTTTACACAAACTATTCGGGAAGATTTTTTTCTGCTTTAATGAAAGTAAGTTACTCTCTCTCCGGTTCTCGAGTACTATTTTTGCACCTAGTTTTGCATTTGTGTGCTTACTCGTATACATACACACACACACACACACACACACACACACACACACACACACACACACACACACACACACACACACACACACACACACACACACACACACACACATATATATATATATATATATATATATATATATATGTATATATATGATTTTGAAAAATGACATTTTTTAAAAGGTTATTTAGATATTTAAAAGTACATTTTATTTAACAGGACGTCACTAATTTCTGTGGAAGAAGTTTGCGTATAGTGTTTATTTTGTTTAGCATGTATTATGTGTGTAAGTGCTTTCGTTATCCAACTTTTCAGACACTCGTTTTCCGGAATAATACGTAGAGAGAAAGTTGTAGTTAGCAATAGTTTTAACTATTTCCGGTTTAGTCTCGGATTTAGAATTCTTATAAAATATTCTTCTTTTTGCCTTTCGTAGTTGATCATTTTCATTTTATATTTTGTAAATATTTAAATTCTTCTTTTGGCACAAATGTCTCGATGTTTACTTCATGGGACATTTCTAAGAGGATGATTCTTCTTTTTGCATGACTGATTAGTTTTGTTCCTGCTTCCCCATGTGATGCAAAAGATGGGAATTTTTTGTTTCGCAATTGATGTATGCATTCACTTTGTGTTCTTTCTCATTCTGAAGTCTTTCGGGTTTTTTCTTCTTCAGTTATTTCACATGTCTCACAACGAGGGTCTCCACACTTCATTACCTGTATTATTTCCTTTCTGATGTGAATCTCGCCTTTGTTAGGAGTCTCTTCAGATTTGGAGGTTGTCTTTGGTTGTTGATGATTTGTTATTTCTTTAATCAATTGTCGGAGATACCTTAATCACAAAACTACAAAAATCGAGAAACTGACCTCAGACAGGCACAGCGTGATATATCATATGAGAAATGGAAAAGAGTGTGTCTCACAGAACGCAAAATGCCATATTGAGGAAGCTAAAAAAATTACGATTTAGACGTGCTCCTCAGAGGAATATATTTTGATATTTAAGGAAAACGACTAAAAAGAGTGACCCTTACAAACGTGCCCCCAGAACTGAATACGCATTATTTAGGGATGACACTGGAGGAATATGGTGATACACTCACCATGAAATTAGCCTCGAAGGGAGTAGGTCAGTGGTCAAAGTGGACATGGATGTGCTTTTGAGAGCAGAAAATTTCCACAAAATCCCTGGTGTTGTCAGATAAACTATTGATAAAGATGTTGTCAGACTTCTTTAAAGACTGCAAGAAAATTTCCTGTTTAGTGTGAGGATTTTCACAAAACAATTGACAAATTGGCGTTTCAGGAAACATTCTGAAACTGCACGGGTTCTGGTGCGGTTCCGATCTCTAGATGGATAAAAACTGGGACACGTAACGAACGTGGTGACCAGTCACACCCAGAAGTTGGTAGAGATGAAGCTATACCCAAGAGGACGAACTGTGGTGACGAATCCTACATCGCTTCCGTTATTATCGCCTGGCTATCGTGCCTTGCACCCGGTACCACACGATCGGGTTGGAACGTCTTTTATTTATTTTCTTGTAGAAAAGACGTCTTCCTATGGTCAGGAAGTCAGTCTACTGCCAGTACCCTCTGTGTGACGGCTGATGCATGCCTTGGCTGCTGATGTGCAGGCACATGCTAACGTTGCACCACTTACAACAATTCCAAGAGGGTGAAACACTGTTAATGAGACACGTCGTTCTGCAACTAGTCTCTTTGACAAGGCTGCAGTCCTGTATGAAGGGAAGTCTGAGACTGGGTACCTGTCACCTAGAGGTCCTGGCACTTACCGCTCTCCATCAGTCGGGCAATGAGATTGATGACTGTTCCATTTTAGTAATATATAGAGTATTAATGACTGGGAAGTGTGACGACGTTTTCGGAGAGACTCTGAGTATCGAGGAGAGCAACTACTCTGTTCCAGAGGACGTTCCGGTCGGGCGCTGTCATAGATAATTATTAGAAGTCTTTAGCCTAGCAGTGTCACCGAGGAGCGCCAACGGTTCTAAATAAACTCTACAGGGTGTGCTGTGAGATGGGATTGTCTGAGATGAAAGCAGAGCAACAACAGCGTTCAGCACGCATTCATTCAATGTTCGGCATTGCTGACTTGTTGAACTGTGTCGAACAGATACTGTCGCGTATGGGACGGATCCAGCAATCAGCTGAGTCCATAGTGATGGCTAGTGTGCCGCCCTCTTTTAATCGAGCCAATAAGGCAGTCTCCCTCCGTTTGGTGGTTATGGTGAAAGACGTCTGATGGACGAGGTTGAAAAGTTTGAGGACTGAAACATTCCTCTTTGCAAGATCTCTCATCGACTTTTTCAACTTCCACGAAAGTCCTGAGCCAGTTCATTCAGAAGTGAGTGAAAGTGAAAACAATGTCAAGAGTGGATGGCACTGATCTGAGTATTATTTACCTGTGAATCAGAGAACTGGAACTAGAGAGAGCACTTAACGTTGATCTTCAGGAATATACCATGGATGGCGGAGTTCCTCGATTGGCCTTAGAGATCCCCTTGTATCAGGAGGATAAGATTACTGTCACCTCTCTTTTTACTTATATGTTCCATGCATACTTCTTTTCTTTTGCCTATATTGTACACCAGGGATAATTTTTACTTATGTCTTTTTTTTTTTCGTCGTTTCATTCTATGTAAATCCCTACTATTTGTGTATTTGTGTCTATCTTCGTATTGTCCCTTCATCCATTATTCTGATGGCAAAATAAACGATATCAGGATCATCATCGTTATCATCGTCATTATTATTATTATTATTATTATTATTATTATTATTATTATTATTATTATTATTATTATTATTATTATTATTATTTACTTTTAATCTGCATGTTTGTTACAATCACTCAGCGTCCTTGGGCGAGTGAAGAATAAGAGATGTTACAGTATAACTGAAAGCTTGAGGAGAGGAAGTGGCAGGAACAGTAACGAAATATCTTTATGTAAATCAGCGCATGCATTTAAATCGATAGGGTTTTTCTAAGGATGTGGGCAGTACTTGTCAGCACAATCTTTTGGATTTCTTTGAGACATGCTTCCTGGGATATTATTTAGATGTTTCTGACATCCCTTTCTTATCATACTTAGGGCACCCACAATAACAGTTCTCCTTTTAAGATGCTACATCTTTTGTATTTCAATTTCCAGGTCCTTATATTTACTTAATTTGTCAAATTCCATTACAGATATATATTTTTATCAGTAGGAACGCTTACATCTATTAGTCTACAGGAATTTTCTTCGCTGTCTTTAATGACTATGTCTGGTCGATTACCCTGGACCGTTCTGTCGATGTTGACTGGAAATTCCCAGAAGATAGTGACATTATTATTATTATTATTATTATTATTATTATTATTATTATTATTATTATCATTAATGATTTTTCGTCTTACGTCATTTTTTGAGTTTGGTCGAATGCTTTGGAACCAACTGTTGACGTAATTTGAGGTATGCTTCCAGAGTATGCAAATTACAACTCTTGTTTTGTCTGTGGATGTATTTATTCTCCCTCGGTGTAGAGGGGCAGCTAGAGACTGCGTGATCCATTGTTATTTCTACGCCATCTCATTATCTGTAGTTACTTAATGCATTCTCTTTCATCGCATGATTCTGGTTACAAACGGGGCAGTGAGGTACGCAGATTAACGCAAGTGGGCTTCAAGATATTTCATATTCTATTTTAATGGCGTTATGTTTCATACATTTTTTGTATTCATTCTGCGTAATTATTTGTGTGCATTTATAAATGTTTAACTTGGCCCCTTTATGAGATCTTTCACCTCTTTCCTTCTCTTTCTATAACTTGTTTGTTTCATCCACACACGTATTTCGTACTCCCATCCCACCCTGTTTAACATTCAATACATTTTATTCTGTGCCTTCCAGCTCTTGCAGTTATTAAGCAAAGAATACTATTTTAGTTGTATTGTTGCTGTTGATGCTGTTGTTGTACGTTGTCATTGTTTCTGTTCCTCGTTTCCCCCGATCGTTCTCATCCTCATTTTTCGATGTTTCTTCTCTCTCTCTCCTTGATGTTGTCCAGCTATTCAGTAATCCCGATGACAGCAATAATTCATTTTACAATATCATACAACATCCACAAGGAAAACGACGACGACCACAACAACAACAACAACAACACCATCACCATCAATTCCAACATCAACAACAACGACAGCAACAACATTACGGGTTTATTTTTGTTTTGTTTTTTTGCCAAATATAAAAATATTGAAAATGTCAATAACGATCAGGCGGGCAATAACAGTAGTGACGGTAGTCAGGTTAATGATGATGAAGGTGACGATTATAATGATGACGATGAAGATAGTGGTGATGGTAGGTGGGGATAGCGATGACGATAACGATAACGACGATGGTGGTGATGAAGTGGTATTTTATGATTGAAGCTATGAGAATATTGGCAATAAAGGGGCGGGATTGGCGGCCTCGTTAGCAGTTAATTTGTCATCGTATTTGTTTAAGAAATATTTATGAGTTACCGAATCTGTTCTATACTTTCAAAATGTTGAAATATGGTTAATTAAATAAAGTTAATGAAATATGGTTAATGAAAAACACCTAATGCTACATAACTAATCGTGTAGTTCACAAAACTACATTCATAAATAAATTACTGAGTAGGCATACACAAATACGACCATTGTTACTGCTACGACGATGATGACTATTAGCAATAATAATAATAATAATAATAACAATGATAATAATAATAATTTTGGTGGACTGAGAGTGGTAGTCGATTACATCGATCTCAGTACTCGACTATTGCTTATTTTATAGACCCTGAACGGATGAAAGGCAAAGCCGACTTCAGCCAAGTTTGAACACGGAACATAAAGACGAAAGAAATGCTGCTAAGCATTTTGTCTGGCGTGCTGCCGATTCTGCCAGCACGCCGCCTTATCAATAATAGTAATGATTCTCGAGTTGGCAGAATCGTTAGCACGCTGGGCAAATTGCTTAGCAGCATTTCGTCCGTCTTTACGTTCTAAGTTCAAATTTCGCCATGGCCAACTTTACCTTTTATCCTTTTGGGGTCGATAAAAGATGATCACTGGGTCGATGTAATCGACTTACCTCCTCCCCGAAAATGCGGGCAAAATTTGAAATCATGCTTTAGGCACAGACCAGACCAGCAATTTTGAGTGAAGGGGATTTGTTGATACCATCGGCCCTAGTACTTGACTGTCATTTTACTTTATCGAACCTTTGTGTCCCTCTTCTCTCCTGCTTTCGATTTAACAATGTGTATATGTACTTATATATCTACTTGTCTTGCGATGTGATAAACATTTAAAAACCCAAAACGAACGCCGTCACCATTGACTGTCTCTTTCACTCCCTCTCTTTCTCTCTCACTCTCTCACTTACTCTCTCTCTCTCTCTCTCTCTCTCTCTCTTCTCTCTCTCTCTTCTCTCTCTCTCTCTCTCTCTCTCTCTCTCTCTCTCTCTCTCTCTCTCTCTTATGTCCTCTCTGAAACATTTAAAAACACAAAACGAACGCCGTCACCACTCGCTCACTCTCTCACTCACTCTCTCAGATTCTCTCTCACTCTCTTTGTTCTCTTTTACGTCCTCTCTGAAACATTTAAAAACACAAAACGAACGCCGTCACCACTGTCGCTCTCTTTTTCTCTTACTTCCTCTCTGTCCTTCTCTCTCTCAATTTGCCACTTCAAAGAAGTGTGACGCATACAACAGGTACATACAAAAACAAAAAGTTAGCGTATTAATATTATTGATTAGCTGGACCCGTAAAAAATTCACAGAGAACATGAAAAAATGTAAGCATCTGTAAACAGTGTACAAGTGCCATGAGAAATGTTCGTATATTATGACAGTCTCTCTTTACGTTCTGAGTTCAAATTCAGCTGAGATCGACTTTGCCTTTCGTCCTTTCGGGGTCGATAAATTAAATATCAGTTGTGTACTGGGGTCGATCTAATCAACTGGCCCCCTCCCCACAAAACATTTCAGGCCTAGAAAAGTATATTGTGACAGTTACACAATATAGAAAGTAACATAACACCAATGACTGCATAATCCAACCAAAATATCTGTTATACAAACGTAAATGGAATTACTATTTAATCTTAAAATACATCGTACATATTCAAAGAAACTTAACTTACAAATTTAAATGCAAAAGAATGAAATAATAAATGGATTTATGAATGAAAGTTTGGTAATTGAGTTTATTTCCACTACGCGACACTTATTATTGCAAACATGTTTTAACTAACCTAAACTATACACATACACAAATACATTCATATATATATGTCTCGAGTCGTAGCTGTAATTCAAAGGGGCTAGCCTTGTCATATTCTGTGTGAGGCTGAATCTCCCTAAGAATTACGTTAATGTTATGCATGTCTGTGGAGTACTCAGCAATTTGTGAGTTAATTTTATTCTCGTGTGGTAATGAAAAATGAAAATGACATCCAATATTTGCTGTGAGTATGTATCTATATATGAACTTTCCTTTGGGTGAATTTATGTATCTGCCGTCTCTCTCACTTACTCTCTTTCTCTTTCATTTCATTTGTGTCCCTTTTCTCTCCCGCTTTTGATTTAACAATGTGCATATGTATCTATGTATCTATTTCTCTTGCGATGTGATAAACATTTAAAAACACAAAACAAACGCCATTATCACTTACTTTCATTCTCTCTCTTTCTCTCTCACTTTTTCTCTTTCTCTCACTCTCTTTCTCTCTCTCTCTTAAGTCTTTGAAATATTTAAAAACACAAAACGAAAGCCGTCACCACTCACTGTCTCTTTCACTCTCTCTCTCTTTCTCTCTCCCTCTGTCACTTACTCTCCCCTTCTCTAATACTTCCTCTCTGTTCTCTCTGTCGCTTTGCCACTTCTTTGAAGTAATTGTGATGCACACGACAGGTACGTACAAAAACAAAATGTTAGCATATTAATATCATTGATAATGATCTCTAGCAGTATCCTCATCGAGATATTGGTGGGGTGGGGGTCGTGGTCGTGGTCATGTTATTGTTGGCTGTAATGCATGAGACCATAATGATGATAGTTTTGGTGTTATTATTATAGTTGCTGGTGGTGGTGATAATAGAAGTAATAGCTTATGCAGAGGAAGAAGAGCAACCTCTATGACCCTTTTAGAGGCTTCTCGGTCTGACAGATAAGAGAGTAGAAATAATCCCCTATCCGAAGGCTTGCAACAGGGTCTTTAGTCTAATGGACTTCCCAAAAGACATTTGAGGCTTAGGCAATAGTGGTGGTGGTTTAGATGGTAGTGGTGGTGGTGACTGTGGGAGTGTTACTGTAGGTTGTGGTGTAGGTAGTGTTGATGATGATGGTTATAGTGGTGGTGCTGGTGACGGTGGTAGTAATAGTGATGTAGATGTTAGTGGTGTTGATGCTGATGGTGGTTGTGGTGGCGGTTGCCTCGTCGTAGTAGTCATAGTAGTGGTGATCATGATGTGAGTGGTATAGATGGCTATATCGATAATAATGAAGATGATGAGTTTCTTCAACTCATACAATTAAGACTATACCGAAAAGCTGCCTCAACGCAACCAAATCACCATAAGGTCTACTACCACGACGTTCAAAAAGAAATGGAGAAATTGTCAAAATACAAAGACCTCGAAATTGGGGCATGAAGGTAAAAACAATACTAATAATAACTGGAGCATTGGGCATGATAAAAAAACATGAACAAAAACGTAGAAGCTATTCCTGGACCCTCAACACTACACACCATCCAAAAAATAGCTCTGCTAGGAACAGCCCACATCCTCTTCAAGACACTATCAATTCAATAATACAACCTAAACAAAACAACCCACAAGCACAAGACACATTCTCTTCTGCAACTATTCAGTAAAATAAACTTTCACCAGCAATCCAGGTAACCAACACATTACACACTCAACACACAATACAAGCAGTAATACAAGGAAAGACTGCACTACACCTCAAGAGAGAAAAAAAAACTAACACAATACTAAACGGGGAAGAGTTTGCACACTCCCGATAGCAGAAAAGAACACACAATGCTGCACACACCCAGCAACACTGAGTGTAGTAGGCGATGCAGTAGAAATTTACCTCAGACTATCAAATGTTGAACAATTATATAATAATAATAATAATAATAATAATAATAATAATAATAATAATAATAATAATAATAATAATAATAATAATAATAATAATAAGACACCGGGGAAGTGAACAGAAGACACCGGGGAAGTTTAACAGAAGACACCGGGGAAGTTTAACATGTGAGTACGATAAATCACTGCTCCGAAACTTATCCAAAAACATCGGAAATAAAGACATCGCATGGAGCCAAAAAATAGCTGACAAAGGGTTGGACTATATCCGAGTAAATAATACTCATTGAAATTTATTCCTATTTTTCCAAATATAATGATGTATTTTAACTTGATACCTCCACTACCCGAACAGCGATCGTAAACACACGTGTTACATCAAAATACAGACCATCTCCAAACCCAAACACCATGTACAAAAAAATAGCTGACAAAGGGTTGGACTATATCCGAGTAAGTAATACTCAATGAAATATATCTCTATTTTTCCAAATATAATGATGTATTTTAACTTGATACCTCCACTACCCGCACAGCGATCGTAAACACACGTGTTACATCAAAATCAGACCATCTTCGAACCCCAAAACACCATGTACAAAAAAATTACAAACAGATTAAATAACACCGGTATTATTCCACCCAAGAATAACAATCGAGAAGTACGTACTGTAAGCTTGTTACGAAAAACGTACGAAGATATGAAGGTGCAAAACAATCTGACAACAGAAATAAACGAACCGGTACCGTACGAAAACGATGACCGTCAAAATAAAGGGCCGGACGTTGTTCCTCATGTCCCGCAAACAAAACCAAAACGGCATAAATGGACACGTGAGGAACACATTTCGATCCTACACGCCTATTTCACAGCAGTGCTCTACCCAAAAAACGAAAACGCAACAACACATACATATAAAATATGGAAGAAAAATAATGTAAATATAGACCTCGATAAAACAATGAACCCTAACAAACTAGCTAACATAAGAAGATATATTCTAAAAGCCAAAAAAATATCAGAAATAGAAATAGAACAATTGAAAGGAAAAATACATCAGGAAAATCTAGATAGTAGTCACACAGCAATGCCAAATAATAATATAAACACTGAGATAGCAAAACACGAGGACAAACGTAACATTTCCGGCAAAAACGAAGTAAACAAAATACAACAAACCCAGACCGTAGAGATGTATAATAGTGTACAAAAAGCACCAATCCAGAACACCACAGACAAACATATGAATGAAAAGGAAGGCAAAACAAATATAAAGCCTGGAAATAACGAAGGGAAACCTAATAATTACGATACTATGAAAATGAAAATAACCGAAGAACTGAAAACCACAGATCTTAGAATGGACCACAGATTATATCTCCCAAAAATCAAAATAGACAATAAAACAACATCAATAATAAATAGCATAAACCTGGCCGTCACGGAACTAACAACCACAGAAACAACAGGCAATATCACTGAGCTAAATGACATAATATATGCGGCAGCCACTGCAGCCACAAAAGAAGCAGGATACTCACTCAAACCCATCCGAACAGGAGTTCTACCACCCAAACAGACCTTATGGATAAATAACATCCAGAGCAAAATTAAAAAAAAGAGAAAAGATTTATCGATTCTCAACGAAATTAGTAAACAATCAACACTACTAAGTAACAAGAAGAAAACAAAAATACTGTACAAATACAGCATTACAGAAAAAGACTTACCTGAGGCAAAAGAAAAACTAAAGCAAGACATCCTTGCCAAAGCACAAAGGATCCGCCGGTATGAGAAACGCCAACGTTTCTTTGAACAAAACAAACAGTTCAAATCCAACCCCAAAAAACTCTACCAAGAACTGGGTAAAAATAAAATAAACATTACTTCAGCACCAACAGCAGAAGAACTAGAGAAATTCTGGAAACAAATATGGTCGGTGAAGCAACAACCCCAGAAAAGGACCATTAAAACAACGAACTTAGCACCTGAGCTACTCTGGGCCCCTATAACAACTGAAGAGGTCACCCAGACACTGCAAAGACTAAGCAACTGGAAGGCACCTGGACACGACAAGATCCCCAATTTCTGGTTAAAACACCTGCCAGCAATGCATAAAAAGCTGGCAGAAAACTTTAACAACATACTAGCAGATCCAGAGACAATGCCTGAATGGCTCACAAAAGGGAAAACCATCTTAATCCCCAAATCCACGGAAACGGAGAAACCACAAAACTATAGACCTATAACCTGTCTCCCTACGATCTACAAAGCTTTTACTGCAATAATATCGCAGAGATTGAGTAAACACCTGGAAAATAACAACCTGTTTCCAGAAGAGCAGAAGGGATGCTGCAAGGGCTCATACGGCTGTAAAGATCAATTATTGATCAATAAAGCCATAACTGAAGGCAGCCGCAGAAAGAAGAAAGGCCTCAGTATGGTCTGGGTGGACTACCAAAAGGCTTTCGACAGTGTTCCCCACACATGGATTCTGGAAACACTAGCCATAAACAAGGTGGCACCAATTATCATAAAATACATAGAGCACTCAATGAACAAATGGCAGACAGTGCTACAGCTCCAAACAAAAGAGGGACTTGTGAAAACGAAAGCCATCCCCATTAGAAGAGGAATATTCCAGGGAGACACGCTCTCTCCACTCCTGTTCTGCCTGGCACTCACACCTTTAACAGAATTGCTAAATAGAACTGGATGCGGTTACAAATGCTACGGAAAAACAGTCAGCCACCTTCTATATATGGATGACCTAAAATTATATGCTAAAAACGACAGAGAGCTAGAAACATTACTACAGACAGTACACGGCTTTACCAAGGAAATAGATATGAAATTCGGATTAGAAAAATGTGCCAAAGCAACCCTGAAAAGAGGAAAATTAATTAAAAGTAGCAATATAACACTAGATAAAGCCAATGAAATAAGAGAACTAGACGAAAGCCAACCATATAAGTATTTAGGAGTCAATGAACTAGATAGGATACAACATACACAAATGAAAGAAAAAATAAAGAAAGAGTACTATAGACGAGTTAGATCAATACTAAAAACAGAGCTCAATGCTAAAAACAAGATAGTGGGTATCAACATTTTAGCTGTCCCAGTTATAAGCTACAGCTACAACATCCTTAACTGGACACTAAACGAACTATGTAAAATAGACAGGAAAACAAGAAAAATAATGACAGGATATAGGATGCACCACCCAAAATCTGACATAGAAAGGCTATATATACAACGCACAGAAGGCGGCAGGGGTCTTATACAGCTAGAAAACTATTATAAAATAACCACCATAGGACTGCAAAAATACCTACTCCAGAAGCAAGGGAAACTAATACAAATAGCCACAAAACACGAGCAAAACAAAAAACTGTTTTCAGTATTTAAGGAAGCTGACAAATACAAACAAGAAATCAATCTACCTAACAAATACGAAGAAGAAGAAGAAGAGGAAGAAGAAGAAGAAGAAGAAGAAGAAGAAGAAGAAGAAGAAGAAGAAGAAGAAGAAGAAGAAGAAGAAGAAGAAGAAGAAGAAGAAGAAGAAGAAGAGGAAACAACAAAAGCTATAAAACAAATGAAATCCAAACTAAAACTAGAACAGCAACGGACCATGATAAAACGATGGCAAGAAAAGCCCTTACATGGTAAATACTGGGCTAAACTAAATGCGAAAGAAATAGACAGAGAAAAATCCCAGCAATGGCTGAGAAGCTCAGGACTCAAAGCAGAGACTGAACGATTTTTAATTGCTGCACAAGACCAGAGACTCCCCACCAGAAATTACCAAAAACACATAATGAAAAGAAATATAACAAGTAACTGTAGAATATGTGGAGATCGACAAGAAACAATAAATCATATTATCTCTGGCTGCCCAGTCCTGGCTAAGAAGGAATATATTCACAGACACGACAGAGCTGGGACCTATAAACACTAGAAGCTATGCCAACACTATGGAATAACAACAGAAAAAAGATGGTATAAACACACGCCAGAAAAGGTCACAGAAAACGAGAAAGCAACCATACTCTGGGATATGCCAATACACACAGATAGAGAAATTAAGGCAAATAGACCAGATATAGTTGTCAAAGATCATGAAGAAAAAAATGCTTTCTAATTGATGTATCAATACCAGCAGATGACAACGTTTCTCTAAAAGAAATGGAAAAACTTTCAAAATACAAAGACCTGGAAATAGAGATAACTCGAATGTGGAATCTAAAAACAGAAACAATTCCTATCATAGTAGGTGCCTTAGGTATAATAAAAAATATTCAGACAAATACATAGCAAAAACACCAGGACTTACAAATATATATAACATACAGAAAATTACACTACTGGGTACTGCACACATTCTACGCAAAACACTTTCAATACAGTAAACATAAGAGCACCACAGCAAACCACAGCACATACCCAAGGCGCACAGAGCTGCGCTCGGTAGTGAAGTCAAAGCACGTTATAAAAATAAAACTACTGAACAATAATAATAATAATAATAATAATAATAATAATTTTGGAAACGTGGATGTTTTGCTCAACATCCTTAAACAAACCTTATTCAGGAACCTTTTGAGTGGGATAGGCTACTCGACCTGAAGAAAATTCTAACTGGGTCCCACCTGCGAGGTCATGCGCCGTTTATCTTGATATGAAATCATCATGTCGCGCACATATGGTTGTGATGCATGTGCCTGGTGTACCCTTATCACACGGGTAGTCATGATGGGTATAATGGGCTTCGTATATTTTACCCCACTGTTACTTTGATGGCATGCACTGCTCTCTCACTCATTAATAATGATAATAATAATAATAGGATACTCAAGGGGGTTCTTGGCATCTAAGGTTACTTGCTTTTGCCCGATGTTATGAATTTTTGTTTTCTAACAATCTAATTTGTCATGATAATAATAATAATAATAATAATAATAATAATAATAATAATAATAATAATAATAATAATAATAATAATAACAACAACAATAATAATAATAATAATAATAATAATAATAATAATAATAATAATAATAATAATCGGGCTGATTACTACCTAGCTCAGATACCAGGAAACCCCAAAATGGCTGAAGTTCAAAAGATAGTGTTCTTGGGAATTGCCCATATCCTACGTAAAATACTGTCTATGTGATCTCAAATTTTAAAACAAACATAATTTTCTTATGGTTTCTTAAACATTCTCTAGAACAACACTGTACAAATTCAAATATATGGTACCCTAGGCATAACACCTACATGAACTTCTAACTTGTTGTCTCTTGAGGTCTCTGGGTGAGACTTGGATCCAACTTGTACAAATGCAAAGCAAAAGTTTATAATAATAATAATAATAATAATAATAATAATAATAATAATAATAATAATAATAATAATAAAATTCGCCACTGTTACATCGAACTCCACAATCAAGAACACCGACAACATCATAACAGATCTATCACCGTTTACCGCCAACGCAACCAATACCACTGCAATCGTTAATACCAATGACATCATCAGCATCCATTACCAATACCTGTATTCGGTAAATCGAAATACAGTCACCATCATCACTATCACATCTATCATCATCACTATCTTCATTACCACCGCTGCCTCGACCATCATTAGTTATCACCGTTATAATCGGTACCACTCTCATCGAAATCCATAAAAGTAACCAGATTTACAACCACCCCCAACAACAAAAACAATATCGTCAATGTCTCACTACCACCACAGTTCCACCACCATCACCACCACATTCCCTACTAAAGATATCATCATCATCATCATCATCGTCAATACCATCATCAATATTTATCACATGCACCTTCGCTGTCAAAATCCAAATATTCCACCATCACTACCGTCTACACAACCAACATCACCAACTCCACTGACACCACCAACACCGCCGACTTCACCCTCACGTGAGCGAATTCTGTTCAATTGAAATGTCGCTTTACTTTGAATTTGACTCTGCACTTTGCGAAATACCCGGATGACAAGTGAAAGTCGTAATCAACGGCTATTCAAAATGGTCGCCAGTTTAAAAGGAAGTCTGATGTTTTCCATTACAGGTTCACTGCATACACAAAATAAAATGAATATGGAAACAACATAGAATAAAAATAATTAAAATAACACTGATGCAAGAAAGCAAATGAAATCACGATTTCATTTGGCAGGTGGAAAAATATGGACTTTCTCAAGAGAGAACAAACCAATATTCATAATATGCTCGTAACTTAGAAGCCCTTAATATTTTTCTTCATGCTTTCTTTCTTTCTACTGATTTCAATCACAGTATTACAGCCATGCTGGGGCACCATCTTCAAAGGAGGTTTTTAATCATTTATATCAATGGTACTATTTATTAGTAGATATTCCTGGGGGAATACGTAATGTTAAGTCATCACTGAAGGAAGAGGAGATAACTGAGTCACACTTAAATACTGCAGATATTTCTGACACAGTGTCTATACACACACACGTACGCACACTATATCTATATCTGTGTGTGTGTGTGTGTGTGTGTGCTTAACCGTCACTCTAACAAGTGGATATGAGCTGGTATCTTTTAGCTCACTTTTATGAGTTTAAGGTACCTACGTAGTAACTAGCAAACACAATATACTCTCTTGAACCCTTCACATTTCACCCTTGACCCAGTGAAGCATCAAGATTTTAACACTAGGCTCATTTACCGCTTAGTAAGCCAAAGGAACGTGAAATGAAGTACCTTGTTCAATGAAACAACACACAGTACGGTCCGAGAATTGAACCTATGATCTTATGATCGTAAACATAACAGCCTAAACACCTGACCACGCTCCTTCACACGTACATATAGACATACACACAAATATACTTACATATATACATACATACATATATACATACATACATAATACACACATGCATAGTACATACATACATACATACATACATACATACATACATAATACATACATACATACATACATACATATGCAATGTATGTATGCACTTATGTAAAAGGTGTTCGGGATAATTTTGAGAATTTGCATAAAAGGAACAGATAGCACAATATCCCATCCAAAAATAAAGGTATTTTAAAATATCTAAAAATATCAACTAGATTATGGCTGAGACATAACCGTTTATTCAAAGTAGCCGTACTCAGCTTCCACCACGTCCTGAAGACGGCTCCTGAATTTGGCAAATGCACTCCTTACTGCGTCCCTGAGAAGATCTTCGAACATCATCCTGAACTTAGCTCCTTGCTTGGCTTTGATGTTGCAGCAGAACAGTTCGTGTCTTTCTCAACGGTTCCCTATACATAGTAACCCATGGGATTAGAATCAGAACAATTATGAGGCCAGAGACTAGGGAGGTTGAAGTCGTAGAAATTCTCCGATACCCACTTCTGACTCTTTTCGAGGGTATGGCAAGGAGCTGAATCCTGCTACCACAGATATGGCCTTCCAGCAGCAATCCTCTCTCTAGCCAGGGTTTGACCACAGTCTATAGCAGCTTCAGATAGCTGTCTAAATTGAGCTTAAGGCCTGGTCAAAGATGTGGGGTCACCTCAAAGGCCATTATAGTTTGAGGGAATTTGGTTTTCATGAAACGTTGGATATCACATGGATTGTAGGCAAACCACCTATGGTTCTGGATGTTATTCTCGTCTGACAAGAACCAGATCATCCCCAGTTAAATAGGATGCCTCAGCTTGTTCAGTGCCTTCTTTGCTTTCTTTAAGTGTTTTTTTTTCTTTGGTTATTAGAAGTTGTCCCTTGCGCATCTTGCATGAGTAAAAGTAATGGTTCTCATTCATAGTGGTGACTCCAACACTCACCTCTCTCGCTAAAGCCCGAATTCCGTTGCTCAAATCTTACATCACCTTGTCCTGCACTTATTGGCTGACTTCCAGCGTGTAAACACTGTTAGTACGCCTGTTGCGTCGCTTGTTGCTGGCCACTGCTTCATAGCTTCGGTTGCAGCTGTCCATATCATATCTCCTAGACTTTAGAGTGTTCACAGAGCATTGAGCAGCAGTCATGAAGCTGGCATTTTGCAACCGGGTGGGAATCATCATGATACAGGTGATTATATTCCAGTATTCAGATGGCTTCTTCTCCTCCATGACAGCTAACTTTTACTCACCTACAATCTTAATCCTAATTCTCTCGAACGCCGTTCCTTGTTCTTGAAAAGTGACATAAAAATCGTCAGATTTACCCCGAACATGCTGTGTAATGTGTATATATATATATATATATATATATATATATATATATATATATATATATATATATATATATATATACACATATATATATATTCTTTTTCTTATTTCAGTCATTTGACTGTGGACATGCAGGAGCACCATCAGTCGAACAAATCGACCCCAGGACATACTTTATGTAAGTCTGGTATTTATTCTATTGGTCTCTTTTGCTGAACCGCTAATTTACGGGGAAGTAAACACACCAACATCGGCTGTCAAGTGATAGTGGGGGAACTGCATTCTCTATATATCATAGATCATGGATTCCTCTAGTCTTCTTCCTGCAACCTTTCTGTTCCTCTGGTAGTAAATTCTGGTTGTCAAGATGCTCGTAACTAATTGTAAGCAAGTGACTGGTCTATAGTTGCTAGCTGTAATACTCTTGCTCTTATCTTTCATGATGCGTATTATCCTCCCTCTAGTCATCCAACCTGGTATTATTCCTCCATAACGGCAATCCTGAAGTTGTTTCCTCAGTCTCCCATGAAAACTACTGAATTTCTTTAGCCAGTAACCTTGAACTAAACCTGGTCCTAGGCTCTTCCAATTCGACATTTCCCTAACACTTTACTCATTAATGCACAAGTTAATCTTAGATCTGGCTGTTTCTCATTCACTACTTTTGCCCCCACTTTCTTACTGCATCTCCATTATGATTGACTGGCTTATCTCAAATATTACTCTAGAACTTTCTAGCTTCTTCTGCATTAGGTTTCTCATCTTCAGTACTTCGTTCTCCGCTATTTATTTGGTTATAAAATCTCCTCTAGTCTGTCTCAAATAATCTATTCTGTTGACACTGGTTTATTAATTTCTGATATCTGGAGAGCTTACCCGCTACTGCTATGCTGTTTCAAATCTTCCATTACTGACCCAAAGCCTTTCTCCTTGACTAAGTATCTTTTCTCGAGGGAAGATTTGCATCTTGTGTTTCCTAACTTGTTTGTTTTCCAGGCTTCTATTCTACTCAGATCTTGTTTTAAAGTCTTCAGTTTATCTTTTAGCCTTCTTTTCCACATTTGGTCTTTTTAAGAGATATCTGTGAGATATCTACTCTTCTGATGACTACTACTCCTCCTGCATAGATCAATAAGTTAGTGTTTCCTTTATTTTTAGTATCTATCCTACTGATAACAGAATCTACTTTCCTACCCATTTCTAGCAGTTTCTTTCTGTTGGTGCCTTTTAATGCTGACAATCTTTTTCTTACTTCTATGTACATTGATACACACGCATATACATATGTGTGTGTTTGTGTGCATTTGTGTGTATGTTTGTTTGTGTGTGTGTGTGTGTGTGTGTGTGTGTGTGTGTGTGTGTGTGTGTGTGTGTGTCGTGTCTGTTGAGTTTGTGTGTCTCTGTGTCTGTCTGTTTGTGTGAAAGCGCATGGCTTACTGGTTAGTGTGATGCAATTCCCAATTGCTAGATATTGGTTTCGATTCCCAGACTGGGCATTGTGTTGTGTTGTTGAGCAAAACGCTTCATTTCCCGTAACGCTGCAATCATTTCGTCATTTCACGTGTGGCACGTCATGCACCTGTTCAGATGATGTCGATTTGATGGAAGTGGTGAGCTTATGCGAATACAAACATTTGATTACTATAAACAAATCGACTATGTTGTTGTTCAACAAGAAATTCCAGGAGAGTCTATAGAATATATATATACATACATACATACATACATACATACATACATACATACATACAAACATATAAACAGATATATGCATACATCTATATATGTATGCTGTCCTTTGAGTGCAGGATCTATCAACAGTACACACATGCACACATTATTTACTTCACTCCAGTTTTATCATCAATTAATTAGATAATTAGTCGATTAATTAATTGATTAATTTAATAATTATGTAATAAATTGGCAATGAGACTGAAATAAATGGAATCAATGAGTGGTCGTGGCTGCTAGCAGCAAGGCTCTCCGAAGGTTCAATATATGACTGAACTCACCATATGACAACGAGAATCTTACAATTACACACACACACACACACACACACACACACACACACACACATATATATATATATATATATATATATATATATATATATATATATGAATGCACATGTATATGTCTTTGTATGTTTGTGTGGCTGTGTATATGTTTGAGCGTGAGCGTGTGTCACAAGTCCATTATATTGTAATTATTTGATAATACCTAGACCAATATTTCTAATGCTACTAATTTTCTGATGTACGTTAGCTAATAACCAAATAAGACTCCGTCTAGAATAAAAGAGTGCATTGAATATAGGATCCTAAAATGAAACTTTGCGTAAAATGAAGCAACAACAGAAACACATCCCTGCTTACTGCTCCCACCTGATAATTTAATTATGATGAGCCGTTGATTTGCACTACCATCTGATATATGTTGACTGGAATAACATAACAGAGATTGCCTCTCTTATCAGCTCGCAGCGCTACCATTCAGTTTCTGTGACTGACGAGGAGATAACCACTCCGAAATGCTTGCCTCTTATAATCTGGATATGTGGAGCTGCGAGCTTATTTAAGTGTGTTTACACCATTTGTGTATAGCGAAAAATTTTCTCCATGACAAAGCACAATGAATTGTTTGTTTACAAGTCCAAACGTGCCACTAGCATATTCGAACTGGTAATAACATTGCACAACAGAAAGAATGTAACTAGAACGAATCCCATGCTATAAAATATATGAACTCCACGAAACCAGTTCGACTACAAATAGGGTTGTAATCAGTATATTGAAGATGCAAAGAAAGTTCATAAATTTTTTATGACGTCAACAAATTACAATTCTCGCTGTAAGGATACGGTTTCTAAGATCGATAGAAAAATTCGGAATGTTGCTTTGGTTCAGTGGTTAAATAACTGTCATGCTCACAGGAGATGTTGGTTCAAGTCACATGAGCAGCTTTCGACTTTTTCGGTCCAAAAGGATTTTTCAACTCTTTATTTATATGCTATTTATATGTTTATGTGTACTTCGAGATACACTGTCCTAAAGAAGAATGTGTGTGTGTGAGAGCGTATGTGTAAACATCACAAATCTAAAAGAGTCTGCGGATTGAATTTCGTCCACAGTACACAACAAGTAGACTGTCAATATAATTTTCCTATACAATAAGAGTGGGATTAGAGTCTCTGAATTGATACCCTTACCATGTAAGGCAACGTTGTTCCCCAATAAGGATAATGGGAAGTTCCTAAATCCCCACGGACGGTCCAGACTTTATGCACAAAAACATAGTGTAGTTACATGTTTCCAGTGTAACTGCCTTCGATTGCTCGTACATTCAATACTAGGTCCTTAACCACTACTATCAGGAAGGAAGAATTTCATACGATGCCCGTGTATATTTTATCGACGTATTTTGTGTACAAGAACATTGAAACTTGCATGTTGAGCCACTTATACAGATGACAATAAAGAAATTTATTCCATTAATATGGAAGAATAAACAGAATGCTGTCACTAGAGAAGTAAGTGCCCTACTTTATCCCCAAACCCTAATGTAATATATTAGTATTTAGAAGTAGGTGCACTACTTTATCCCAAAGCTCTTTATGTAATATATGAGTATTTTGCAATGTACTGAATGTTCCATAGACTTACTCCAATTGGAAACCAAGCGAATCGTTTTCTACTGCTTCAGCCCCCACAAAAAACATCTAAAAGAAGAGGTTCAGCAAGTCTATCTGTAATATTTGTATAATCAGTGCAATCCAAGCAAGCCACTTCCTCTTAATTAGTCGGAATTTTAATACCCAGTTAGAGAAACAGTAAGCACATGAAGAATACCATAGAACAACACAGCAGCCGTATTACTACTTATATGCTGTCCTTGTGACAGCTTTTTTCAACTGGATTACATTCTAGCAAGAAATAAGATAAATACCCTCAGAAAGTTATGTAAGTATAACTCGTTTCACTCTGCTAAATTTGAGCACATAATTGTTTCATTTAATTGTTAGACATGTTACAAGATCAAAGTGCCAGCCAGAAATACTATGAAGGAAATCGGTAGGGGAAAGAAGCTGGAGTTTTTTTATCCAAGGAGTTCACCGCTGCACCAAACAACTGGTTTATCACGCATTGTGACAGACTTGAGTACAAAAGTAGTGGTGCTGCATATGACATCCTTGTTAATGCCAACAAAGATATATCACATAAGAAGAAACTAATCTTTCAATGAGATGGTAACAAGGGCCAGAGGGGATTTGCAGGGAGTAGCGCAGCAGCATCAACCGAGTTCTATTAGGAATAAGGAAAGCCAATTTGAATCGCATTTTATTAAGCGCATGAGATACTAGAACACATCAAGTCCGAAAGTTGAGGACTCGAAAGTGTCTAAGATCAATAAAGAAATATGAGGCTGCTCTGAGGCAACTGATCATCAACATGGCTTCTCTAGTGATCCACTTTGTAAGCAAAGAATACTGACCAGCAACTTAGATGTTTTGCTTCATTACAACGGATTGCTTCTGGAAAACAGAGCTACACTGAATTAAACTTCATAATTCATACGACTACCCACGCTAGTCCTTCACGTTATCATACAAACTAAGAAGCAATTTCTTCACTGTTTCATTTCATATTCATATAAACGAGAGGAATATGTGAAAAATATTTTCAATTTTACTCTTTTCAAATGTTTTTTTTTTCTAACTTTTGAAAAAATAAATTGAAAATGTGAGAGATAATGATATAGTTAATAAGTAAATTAATGTAAAATAAATTAAATATGTCATGATTTGCCTATTTTCCATATTTATTTCTCAAAATTTGAAAATACATATCCTTTACACTTTTATTTACACTTTACACTTTTTTTTACCACCCTTCGCTTTGTCTCCATTTCTCTCTCTCCTTTTTTCTTTCTCTCTCTTTCTTTCTATCTCCCTTTTTCTCTTTCTCTTTCTCTCTCATGATCCGTCCATCTGGCGTACGCGTCAAAAACAATTAGTTGATATGATAATTTCGGTATGACTTTGAAATTTTCTTATACCATCACAGGACATTTACGTAACTGAATATTGGTTTTATATATATATATATATATATATATATATATATATATATAGAGAGAGAGAGAGAGAGAGAGAGCGTGACAAACAAAGAGACAGATAGATAGATATTGTAGCTATTATTATTTCTTATATTATGATGATTATTATGAAATGATATAGAAGATCGTGCATCTTATTCAGTTACTGGATTTAAATATTGTTTACTGCAAGTAATTAACTATAAAACTCAATATTTAATACATTTGGGTTTTCCATGGATACGCATTTGTATGTATATTTATATGTATATGCACGCATACATATACATGTATATATATGTGTGTGTGTGTGTATGTGCATGTGTGTGCACGTGGTAATGTATATATGTATGTATAGTTTTATGTATCTTTTGCATCTAGAGATTAAAAAATATTCTGTATATGTATATTTATATAATAATCACATATACAGTTCAGTAACTATGAGGAGAGGATGCGTTTTAGATGACGCATTCTGACTGACGTTTTGATTTAGTAAATGTAAAACGTATTTTTAAGCTAATTATTGTCTCGAGGGCTTGATATTGTTTATAAATCAAGATGGCCGTGCCTAATTAATTAATATATACACTGCATGTCAAATTATTAGGCAGCTCAGTTTTTTCGCAAGAACAGAAAATATCTGGATTTGATATTTGTTCGCAAGAACAAATATCGAATCCAGATATTTTCCTACTGCATGGTGATAACACCCATCTGCATGTACTGTACCAAAATAAATTTGATCCACCGATACGTAAAGAAACAACGGCCATTTTTGTTAATAGGCATCATTTTTACTGTCCTAAATTATAAGGCAGGTCTAATAAAAATGCTAATTATGCAAAAACAAACATTTATTTAATGCGACACTTAATTTGTAACAGCAAATATAATCATAACGGACTTTATAATGAACATAATAATATTGTTGAATGGAAACGATACAAGAAATATGGCGTCATAAAGTTCTTAATGATGGATGGATGTATGATTCTCCACATGAGAGAACGTCCCTGACGCGTTTATTTGTCAAGGTAGCTATTTAATCTCATATCAGCAGCATCCACAATAGGTTTCTAGAATGCATCTTTCGTTGAAAACTGCCGTCCATCTTGATATAACTTCCTCTTCAGAACACTCCATAGATTTTAAATCGAGTTTAAGTCGTGTGAACACGTTGGCCTCTTCATCAAACAGTGTCCAGAGAAGCCTAATTGTTGTAGGTATTCCGGAGATTTCTTAGCTGCCTGGGATGGCGCATTATCTTGCATGAATACCAGCGTTCTCTTTAATGAAACTTTCTGCTTTTTCAACCATGGCTTAAAATTGTCCTCCAATAAGGCAACATAGGCATTAGGTGTTATCTTAATTCCGTCTGGCACTTTCCAAGAACCAGCCCAAATCATCACTCCGCCTCCTCATTGTTGGTGTCTCAAACGATGAGGACGATTTCCGCTAATTGCAACCCATCCTTTACTCCACCCATCTGGTCTGTCTAGGGTAGCACGGCATTCATCAGTAAAGAGACTTTTGAAAAATCTATCTTCATGCAGTCTTCTGCCCATTTGACTCTATTTTGTTTATGAACACCCTTCAGAGGAGACTTTGTAACAGGTTTTGCGTTCTTGGCTACCTGCTTCAGGAGGCGACACTTGGTAGATTTCGAAATGTCTACCCTACCACACTTCTCGACTAATCAGACACGTGTTCTTCGCAACTTCTTTCATTATACGTGACAGGGTACACATGGAAACAACCCTCGATTTACCCTTGTCAGCCCTTGAACGGACAGCAGAAGATTCCACAAATTTCTTCACAGATTGATGATCTTTTCCCAGGATCTTTGATATTTCCAATGTCGTTTTTGTTTTTCCAAGTTCTGAGACGATGGTGGACTTCTCATTTGATGTTAAATTACGTTTTTGACCCATAATAACACATTTATTGGGCGTTTGCTTAATAATTTAGGACGGTAAAATTGTTGCTGTTTCATGAAAATGGCCACCGTTTGTTTACATCTGCACGAATACGCTTTATTTTACTACAGTATACGCAGGCATATGTTGCCATCATTCAGTGAAAACATATTTCGATTCGAACGAATAAATACTCTATTATTTCGATAAAAACAGAGCTGCCTAATAATTTGACATGCAGTGTATATTGCTTGTTAGACCAGCGCTTGCGATCGTGGGTAAAGTATAAAAAGGTGCATGATTCTTATTTTATCTGTTACTTGTTTCAGTCATTTAACTGCGGTCATGCTAGGGCACCGACTTGTAGAGTTTTGGTCCAAGAAATCGACCCCGATATTTATATTTCAAAGCCTGATGGTTTTTATCGGTCTCTTTTAGCCTGACCGCTAATTTACGGAAACGTAAACAAACTAACGTCGTTTGGTGATGAGGAAGACAAAGTCTCTCTCTCTCTCACACACACACACGCTCATACACATATATATGTACGTATGTATGTTTGTTTATATGTATGTATGTATGTATTTATGTATGTATGTATATAACGGGTTTCTTTCAGTTTCTGTCTGCCAAGTCCACTCACAAGTCTTTGGTCGACCGGGTGCTATGGTAGAAGACACTTACCCAAGCTACCACGCAGTAGGACTGAACCTGCAATCATGTGACTGGGAAGCAGCTTCTTACCACAAAGCCACGCCTGCTCTTATAAACTTTAGATAAATAGAACTTAAAATGAATTCATTAATAGGTAATAATTTTTCTAACTGCCATCAACGAATGTTATTTTCGGATTACTTGCGAGTTTATTTCTGATTTTTTGTAGGTATATTACGGGAAGATTTTATTAATGAAAAATGTACACAACACTTTCCTTTGAATTACGCTATTTTCTATCTAATATATGCTCTGTTTCCCTTGAGCAATCCTTTCTCTGTGGAAACACTATGGCAACATCTTGCTTTTCCTGGGGTTGAATTTGTTTTTTTTCATATTTAACATACACTGTGTGATATGGCAACTCTTTCGTGAGAGTTATAACTATTTTCACTGAAGTAGAATCTTCGTTTTCTAAGTAAACGCCCATTATGCATCGGTAGCAACATTTCTCTGGAAATTTTCCATCCAATTCAATTTACCTAGATATATCTTCACATTTTAAGTGTGGCATTTATTCCTCTTTCTATTTAACAATCTGACCTGAAAAGGCAGTATGTTCTGTAAGTATTGAAATTTGGTTTCTTCCGGGCATTCTTTCCTTTAAGCCTGAAGTGAAATCATGTGTTAAGAATACCAAACAGCGAACATTAAAACATATAACAATTATGTACATATGAGACAAAGCACGATGTTGTGCATTATAGTAAATCCGGTGCTTCATAAAAAGAATGATTCAAGAGTCCCTTTATTATATATATATATATATATATATATATATATATATATATATATATATATATATATACGTTAGTAAATGGTGGGGTTGTGTTAACCTCACGTGGAGGAATAATAGGAAAATAAAAATAATATATAAAAAAATAAATATACCAATACATTATATTGTCTTTGCGCTTTTAAAGTTCAATGGTAATCCATGTAGATAATTGTTAGAAAGATTAGGATGCATGCAATTAAGAGTTGTGTTGTGTTTAAAAAAAGAGGCTGCGAAAACGAATGTATATATATATATATATATATATATATATATATATATATATTCGTATATATATATATATATATATATATATATATATATATATATATATATATATATATATATATATATATATATATATATATATATATATTTATATATATATATACATTCATACATACATATATATATATGTATGTGTGTATGTATGCATGTATGTATGTGTATGAATATATTTTGATATTCAATCAAAAGGTAATGGGTTCGATTCCTAGACCTACCAACATGAAATGCAAGGCACTTTATTTCACTTTATTCTAGTTTTTAGTGGTCTACAATGAATACCAGCTGAATGCTGGTGTAACTCTGCACTCCTCTGCTTGTCACGTTGTGGCTGATCCCTAATTTGACGACAAGAAATTCGAAATAGTGTGTGTATCTGCTTGCAGCGACTATGTTGGCATCTAAAGTCATAAACGAAAGTATGGTACAAGCTGTATTACATGCTACAAACTTATCCTGGATTCCAAGTTACGGCTGTAGCACGTACATATACATATATTCTTTTATTTTTTTATTCGTTTTAGTAATTTGACTGCGGCCATGCTTTAGCTCCTCTTTTAGTCGAACAAATCGACTCCAGGACTTATTTTTTGTAAGCCTAGTCCTTATTCTATCGGTCTCTTTTGCCAAACCGCTAAGGTACGGTGACATAAACACACCAGCATCGGTTGTTAAGCGATGTTGGGGGGGGGGGGGGACAAACGCAGACACACAAACATACATACATATATATATATATATATATATATATATATATATATATATATATACGACGGGCTTTCACTATTTCCGTCTACGAAATACACTCACAAGGTTTTGGTCGGCCTGTGGCTGTAGTAGAAGACACTTGCCCAAGGTGCCATGCAGTGGGACTGAAACCGGAACAATGTTGTTGGTAAGAAAGCTACTTACCACACAGCCACTCGTGCGCCTATATGTATATATATATATATATATATATATATATATATATATATATATATATATATATATATATATATATATATATATATATATATATATATATATGCATATATATATATATATATATATATATATATATATATATATATATATATATATACATTTACATATATATATGTATATATACATTTATATATATATATGTATATATACATTTATATATATATATATATATATATACATACATACATACATACATATACATTTTTATACGATATCTATATCTGCCAAGCTAACATGGCAGTCCAGAAAATAGGACGAATGTTGTCATTGATTAGCTCCAAGAGTACATCGCCTCTAGCTAGCTATGTGACACACAAACCTTTGTCAATTACAACCTTCGAACAGGGGAGCTAATCAACGTCAGCATTCACCGTATTTCCTGGAGTGCCAAGTTAGCTTCGCGATAACGATATATATATATATATATATATAGGAGAATATACGAAAAAACAACAACAGACGAGGACAGGTGGTGTAAATAACAAAAGGATGTATTAATATGACGCTCGGGAATACGGAAAGTCTTTGACGTTTCGAGCTACGCTCTTCAACAGAAAGAATACGGAGACAAGGAGAAAAACACGGAGAAAAAAAATTGTGTGTGTGTATATATGTGTATATATATATATATATATATATATATATATATGTATATATATTATTTATACGACATGTATACATACATATACTTTATTTAAACGACATATATATATATAACTATTATATATGTGTATGTATATATATATATATATACATTATCTATACGATATATATGTATATATACACTATTTATACGATTTATATATACATATATATACATGTATATATATATATGTGTGTGTGTGTGTGTTTGTGTGTGTGTGTGTGTGTTTTTGTGTGTATATACATGCATATATACATATTATTTATACGATATATATATACGCACACACACACACACACACACACACACACATATATATGTACGAGGTGGGGCTGAAAGTTCTTGGCTTTGGGTAAAAAAAAACAAGAGGATCAGTTAATTATGAACATACCCCTTTCAGATTCACACACTTACTTCAGCGGTCCTTGAATATTTTTAAGCTCTGTAAATATTTCTAAGCTCTGTAAAAGAACTCGAAAGTTTGAGCCTCCAACCAAGAGGAAAGATAGGAGAATTTTTATTAATCACTGCCTTTGTTCTATTGTTTCGACATGATGAGTCGAAACAATTGTTTCGCAATATATCTTCTCGTTTCGTGTAAAGAAAAGTAGAAAATTAAAGGATATAACTTCATTAATACAGAAGATCAATAATAAAATAACAAATGCAAAAAATAACGAACACGCAATTCAGCGAAAGAAATATTGAAAATAACCGTTAACGGATATGGATGTATTGAAAATAACCGTTAACCGGATATGAATGTAAGTTATATGATGCATGTACACTGGCTCATATATATATATATATATATATATATATATATATGGTAAAAGAGACCAGTCGGATAAGTACCAAGCTTTGAAAAAATGTAAGTATTGAGGGTCGATTCATTCTACCAATATTTACTTGAGGCGTCGGTGTCCCAGCATGGCGTCGGTGTCTCTGCATGGCGTCGGTGTCCCACCATGGCAGTTGATCTTTTTGCAGGCGCCTGCAAGCGCGCTGTGGACAGGTTTAACTTACCTGTCGTCTCAACATCTCCCCAGCCTAACACTCGAGCCTTCTATCTCTCCGACGCCGCATCATTATAAAACCGGCCGACAAGTGTGGTGCCGTGGTCGTATGGCGTGCGGACCTCTACAAGGCCGAAGCTCTCCGTCAACTTCAAGACACCTCATTCTACTGCCCTCTGCCCCCTGACCCCACGCCCAGCTACCAACAGACTGTGTTCTCCACTATCCATGACCTCATCTCCTCCTCCCGTCCCCCCCCCCACTGCCTCCAACCTCACTGTCTGCAGCCCCGCACCCCTACCATTTCCTTCCTCCCCCAAATCCACAAACCTAACAACCCTAGCTGCCTCATCGTCTCCGCCTGTAACTGCCCCACCGAGTTTATCTCCAAATACCTGGACGGTGTCCTTGCCCCACCTAGTGGCTTCTCTCCCTTCTCACATCCATGACACCAACCAGGCACTTCGTTTGTTCAATTCTTTCTCCTTCCCTCCTGGCCCCTCTAAACTTCTCTTCACTCTCGTCATCCGAGCCTTTACACGGTGATCCCACACGACGAGGGGTTGCATGCACTCAAACATTTCCTTGACCTCGGACCCAACCCCCAACTCGACACCTCCACACTCGTTCGTCTGGCCGAACTTATCCTCTCACTCAACAGCTTCTCGTTCGCGGGCGATTTCTGGTCCCATTCCCGAACTATATGGCCGTTATATTGACGACTGTATCGGTGCAATCTCACTTTCCCGTGAACATTTAGACTCCTTCCTCTCTTTTGTCAAATCTTTCCATCCTGCTCTCCACTTCTCCTGCACTATCTCTGACACCTCTGTCTCCTTTCTAGACATTTCGGTCAGCATTCATCACCCCACTCTTACCACCTCCATCCACTACAAACACACAGACTCACACTCATACCTCAACTTTTCCTCCTCCCACTCTAAACACACCAAGCTTTCCATTCCCTATTCCTAATTTCTCCGTCTACGCAGACACTGTAGTGACGACCATGATTTTGAGACTCAGTCTCAACTTATTGCTCGCCACTTCATCCTACGTGGATATCCCCTCACCACTAAGCACACCGCCCTTGCCAGAGCATGTTCCATGGACCATGCATCTGCTCTCTTGCCCCCGAACCACATGGGTTCAACTCTCCTCCCCTTTTCATCTAACCTCCTTCCCTTGCTTCTCTCCCTCTCACACTTACCTCCTCCCACCCACCTCTCTTCTCTTGCTCCGACTTCTACTTCTCTTCACCCCTACTCTCTTTTTCTCTTCTCTCATACCCACCTTCCCTTCCCCCTTCATAAGCCCACTCCACCCCTACACATTCCTACCCCACCTTCCCTATCCTTCCCATCCCACCCCATCCCACCCCATCCCATCCCTTACACCCTCTCCCACATCCCCCACCTCTACCCCACCTCTAGCCCACCTCTACCCCACCCTCTGTCTACCCACATACCTCACCTCTACCCCCACCCTCAGCCTAACCCACGCTTCATCCGTGCTTTCGCCGCTCTCGCCTCCCCCACCTCTCAACACCATCACACCACACCACACTACACCATACCACACAACACATCACATCACAACACACCACCACGCACACACCAGCACTGACCAATTCCCATCCCCACATATTCACACCTACACATACACACACACTCTTCAAGATCACCAGCCCTCTTTCACACGCACATGATACTCTTACACACACGCGCACCTTCGTTTTGGGATCACTACTACATTGTTATCTCCCCTTCTTCTTAGCTCTCCTGTGTGACCGTTCTGTCCGGCATTCGCCATGATAGATTGCTAACCACTACACACATTTTTTTTCTCTCCTTGTTTCTTTCTGTGTTCCTCTCTGTGGAATAGCGTAGGCTCGAAACGTTAAAGACTTTTTCAATTCCCGAGCGTTTTCTACACCACCTGTCTTCGTCTTTTGTGTGTTTTTTTTATTCTCCCTATATATATATATATAACATAGTGTACTGCGCTGCTCCTGTTTTAACATAATTACCTAAAGTTAACCGGTCCATCAAACTAGTTACGTATATTGACGATAGACACAATACAGTGTTTGTTGACAGCATAAACACTTCTAATCTTTTAGACGATTGTACGGTACGCTGTCTTCTTGTTCATTCACACTTCCATACGAAATACAATGTGTAATTCTTCACCGGTTGTCGCATTTGTGTTCTTCTGTCAAAGTGACGATGCCCACCTATTCAACCTTAAGGATGACGGATGACTTGGGCAGTGACTTTGATCAAAGGGAAGGAGCGTGGTGCACCGTTAACTTCATCTCTTGTCTCTGACCAACTTAAATCATTTGTTAGACCAGTTCAAGACGACTGGAGATAGAGAGGGATGCAGTGGATGATTAACATGGCTTCATTTTGTTCCCTGCACACCACAATGCGTTGTTATAGTCTCCTTCCTTTCCCTTGAATCATAAGGGCTCCTTACCCCGAGTCCATCGGATCCAGTCTTCAAATCCAGTCTTCATATGCTAATATGCTAATATACTAATTTCCTCATGGCTGAGACCCTGACAGGTGCTACTACTCTGTGTCAGAGTAAGCATGGGAACAATACTGGATAAGAAATGGTTCCACACTCCTTAAAACTCTGGGATTCCTAGACCAAGGCCCCACTAACGAATGCAATTTAAAGTTATACCCTGGTCTGGTATATAACAAGAGGAGATTGAACTATACATTGATACATCCTCACTGATTCTATTGATTGAGTTTGAGAGATAACGTACCAATCTAAAATTCAAATATGAATAGTTCTTATCACTTCTATGACATAAACTGCATCTAGAAAATACACCTAAACCACGAGGGTTAACGGTTACTTGGTGTGTTTTATAACTTATTTCAAGTTTTGGCTCTTATTTGCTTCCTTAAAGAATTTCTTTATTAACATCGTCCAGCTGTCCTAGTTTTCCAAGTTAGCAAAGTTTAAAAAGCTCGCTATCATTTCTCCCCTCATTTTTTTATCCTAATCTGACCGGCTCTAGTTCATGCTCCATCCAGTGGGCTGCTCAAGATTTATTTTATGCTAGACTTTTACCTGTCATTTGATACGTAACTACACAAAATATACTTTTGCTATTAGGTGTACGATCAGATAATATGACATATATGCAACTATTATAATTTATCTTTTATCGAATCAAATATTTTGGTACTTATGCAAAATCATGAAATGAATACAAATATTTCGAAGAAAAATATTTATTCTCTTTAAATGAATTAAATTTACCAAAACAGTGATGTGTATATTCATTTTTAATACCCTCCGGCGGATTCAGACTTAAATATGGTAATCGCTACTGTATTTTGTCTACTGAGAACAATTTATTTCTCATTTGTGTAACTCCTCCCATAAATATTCTGTCATTTAATCCTCGCTTTCTCCACTGTCTCTATGCTTCTTTCTCTTTCACTATGTGCAACGCTCTTTTAAATTGCATGCCACCAAGCCTAGTATATTCACTCACCATGCATTTCTTATGTTAACTCTGTATCTCTCTTATTTTCTCTCTCTTTCTCTCTCTCTCTCTCTCTCCCTCTCTTTTTCTCCCTCTTTCTATACGATGTAAAGTGTAACTGGAAATATCAATCAACCAACAGGTCAACCAACCGTTTACATCGACTATTATTGTATAGAGACTTAAATTAGTCAGAGGGGGGAAGAGCACGACCATTGGAAACAGTCCAAACAGGTGACGAAGTTGATGTGAGCTTGGTGGAAAAGTAGAGTTTTGTTTGTAGTGCTTTCAATAATTTCATAACCTAAGGCATCGACTTGACAGAATCATTAGCACGCCGGGCAAAATGCTTAGTGGCATTTCATTCGTCTTTATGTTCTAAGTTCGAGGTCACTTCGCATTTCATCCTTTCACGATCAAGTAAGCACTGGGATTGATGTAATCGATTTATCCACTACTCTGAAATTGCTGGCGTTGTGCTAAAATTTGAAACCAATAATTTCTTAGCTAGTCACAATCTCACAAATGTGAGCAGTAACGATTAAATCAGTGCCTGTACTTATGGAGATATAGCTGCTATTTTTCACAGTTTGAGCGTATAGCCACTGTCACAGACTTATGAACTGGCTAGGAATAAGGCTGTTTCCAGGACATAGGGACATGGCAGCTTTTTTTCCCTTTAATAGCCGGTTAAACCCCACTATAAATGCAAGGGATTGGAGGTAGTTTATACCATTTAGAGGATTACACACGCATTTTGACCATTGTTTGTAATTTCTGACATAGATATTATTATGATTTCTAAATGTTTATGATTTTTGTAGTTTATTTACAAGTCATAAATTATTGTCTTGTTTTCATGATAGTAACTTTGATACATTCGAAGGTACTTACTCACAAGCATATACACACAGTAATACATATATATTATTGTGTATGTATTAGTGTGTGTGTATATATATATATATATATATATATATATTATATATATATATATATATATATATATATATATATATATATATATATATATACATGTGTATGTATGCATGTATATATACACATACATACATACATAAATATATGCATACATACATATATACATATATATGTATATATTTGTGTGTGTAAGTATAAATACATGTGTATAATAAAACGTGTATTATTGTGTGTGTGTGTGTGTGTGTGTGTGTGTGTGTGTGTGTGTGTGTGTGTGTGTGTGTGTGTGTGTGTGTGTGTGTGTGTGTGTGTGTGTGTGTGTGTGTGTGTGTGTGTGTGGGTACATTTTTATATTTGTTAAATTGGAGAAATTAACACTTTGATTCTTTTATAATTTCAATCATGTTTGGAATAACAATTTTAATTTATTTCTTTAAAAAATATTTCTGTTTCAATTTTAATTTCAGAGATGTTTCCAGCTGCTCTAGACATTTTATCGCTCGGAAAATTTGAAGGATTACGCAAGCAACATTGGAAGTTTTTTTGTGGTTGTTTTCATAAATAAATGATTGGTTTATGCACAATTTATAATATAGTATAACGCGCGTGGTGCCAGCCATTGGCGGCTGTAAATTGATTTTATTTTAAACATTTAAATTATAATATAAAATCAATCATATCAAATGCTGTAGTTTTAAAATCAGAATTTTATTTTTCATCTACTGTTAACCTCAGAAATAAAATAAAAATAAAAATGAACTCTTGAAGACAGAGCGAAGAACAAACACCCACAAAACACAAATAATAATAATAATAATAATAATAATAATAATAATAATAATAATAATAATAATAATAATATTAATAATAATAGATATACGTACATATATACGAACGCACGCACGCGCGCACACACATATACAAACAAAAAGAGGATAATTTTCGTATCCCAGGTCTTTAGCAATGAATCTCACCGAGCATGGAATATTGGACGACAATGATGCTGAGTTTATCGACAGGGACCTAGGCAGTAATATTGTCTATAACAAAACTAGTAACTACACAGTGAAACGCATGCATCATGCTAGTTTCCAAAAAGAAATCCTTATCCCTCCATATATAGCTATTTTTCTTCTAGCTGTTGTCGGGAATTTACTTGTTATATTGACTCTTGTGCAAAACAAACGCATGCGTACTGTCACCAATGTTTTTCTATTGAACTTGTCAATCAGTGATCTACTTTTGGCAGTCTTTTGTATGCCATTTACGCTGATACCAGTATTATTGCGGAACTTTATCTTTGGAGCTACAATGTGTGTACTTATACGCTACCTGCAAGGTAAGGAAACAATCTTGTCACTTTGTGTGTGTGAGCATGAGTGTGTGCGTGCGTGTGTATGTGTGTGTGTGAGCCGTTTTATAATTTCTAATGCATTACCGTTATTTAGCCCAAGTCAGACTATCAAGCAAGCCTATAATCAGAGGCTTCATGTTGTTACCATGCGTCCTTCTCTTTTTTTTTTCTTTTTTTTTTTGTTTTGCAGTTCTGAAATAATATATCTAGGAATATACCATCCTTTATATCCTTCATATTTTTCCCAAGACCATGATGTCTAACTTGAAGAAAATTTGGTGATTATTTTTAGCTCCTTCATTGTTTCTTGTTGTCTATGTGATTACTGTTTCGTTCCATATCATTTTGATCCTTATGGTATGTTACCAGTTAGCTACAACGGTCTAAGCTGGTCTGTGTTCTTATGTTCTCTGTAAACATTTGTTTCATTTGACGATATTTATTGCTCATTTCATTTCATTTTCAGTTTTGTATTCCATTTCATTTTCGTGTCTATTTCTTATATATATACTGATTTAATATCTGAGAATGGATTTTCAACTTCATCAAACGAGGCTTGTAGTTGTAAGTGTTACGTTGTGAAGTGATTAAATTGAACATGAAGCTAACGGCATTTCATGGGGTTCATAGAAGTAAGAAAACTATCATATTTCTGCCTCATTTTACCAATTTTCTATTTCAATATTGAATATTATAGTTTCAAATTCATTTTATAACAGAAATGTTGTATTTACCTATTTTCCTTTCATCGATTCTTGAATTTGTCACTGTTTTCGATATCATTCATGCGATCTTCTTCGTTTATTGGTTAGCCCTAGGTCATCAAGCAGTCCGAAGACCAAAGGTAATCCTGTCGAAACTGCCCCATCACCCAAGGGGCGTATAGGACTAAATTATTTGAAGTGTCCTTCCCATATGACGACAGAGTGTAGTTATTATTCGGTTGGGTGACCAAAGTTTCGCAACAAATAGAATTATGATCTTTCTTTAAATGTTTCTTCATTTTATTTAAAAAATAAAAAGCATTTATTAAAAACAATTTGTATATTATACGTAAAGCAGATATTTTGTCGAAAGCCTGCTAAACTGGGATATAACAGGTACTTTCTTGAGAAAATATTTAGTTTAGCAGGATTTCAAAGATACAGCTTCTATCACAATGATATATAGATTTCTATTTTGAACTGAGTAGTCCAATGACCAAATATAATCCAATCGAAATCATCCCGCCACCCTAGGGGCGTATAGAACTGGATTATTTAAAACGGCCTTTCCATATGACGACAAAGTGTAGTTACTATTCGATAGAGCGACCCAGTTTTGCAACAAATATATATACGGTCTTTCTTTAGCTGTTTCTCCATTTTGTTTAATATAAAAAGCATTTATTAAAAGCAGTTTGTATATTATATTCAAAGTAGATATTTTGTCGAAAGCCTGCTAAACTACGGTATAACAGATGCTTTCTCGAGATCGAGAAAGCATTATTTCAAAAATATAGCTTCTTTAAATACGATATACAGGATTCTAATTTGAACTAATGCTGGTTCCGTTGCTGATAACAAACATTTATTTATGTAAGAGGAGGAAGTTATCTGAAGTTTAACAAGTAAACTCTAAACTTTAAAACGTGTATAATTATAAAGTTACCTTTGTGTATGTATAAGTAAGTATGCAGATGTCGAAGTATTATATAGGTAAGTATGCATATATAAAAGTGTGTGGTTTAAAGAAATTCTTAAGTTTCCACCATATTCTTTGGTATCTGTCATTTCTCACTCGTGCATCTATCTGTATGTGTGTCTGTGTGTGTGTGTGTGTGTGAGAGAGAGAGAGAGAGAGAGAGAGTGTGTGTGTGTGTGTGTGTACGTGTGTGTATGTGTGTGTGTGTGTGTGCAAATATGCGAGAATGAGAGAGAATCCTTCCAAAGATCATTGGAGCACTCACACGCTCGTGTGTGCACCTCCATGCTGTTTTGAGACAATCGTCTCTAAAAACCGCACACCACAACCATCGCTGCACGAGTGAAGACTCACGGTGATGGTGGCTGGGATATTTTCATTTCTCTATATAAACATTTTAATGATTGTTACAGTTTTTCTTTGTTTAAGGAGACAAAGAGGAGTAAAAATTTTAGACACAAAAACGATAAATTATATTTGTATGCATGTATGTAGGTAGGTATATGTATGTGTATGTGTCTGTGTATAGATAGATAGATAGATAGATAGATAGATAGATAGATAGATAGATAGATAATCTTTTATTCGTTTCAGTCATTTGACTGCTGCCTTGCTGGAGCACCGTCTTCAAGAATTTTTGGTCGAAGAAATCAACACTTGTGACTATTTAAGATTATTATTTTTACTTTATCATTCACGATTGCCGAACCATTATGTTTCTGGGACATAAACACACCGTACCAGCTGTAGAATTCGTAAGGAACAAAAACACAGACCCGCACCCACGCGCATGCATATACACACACATATTTATGTATGTACAACGGGTT
>NC_142936.1:43673023-43718023 GCF_046866305.1 Octopus bimaculoides
ACAACTTTGTCTTCAGTAAAATGAGAGCCTTCATTTTCTTGGAAATCCCGAATTGCTGTAGCAATCTCATTGTGTTATCGGAGCAGAACATTTTATTCTACATTGCTTCAGTTCCGCTATGTATCGCTGAGAAAAAGGTGCCACTAGATTATTATCCTATCAAGGTGGTGGAGATATTTAACTTTCATCCACATTTTATGCAATAAAACCACAACGAAATTGTTTTGTTTAATCCATTGCGAAGTTAGGAGGCGCTTGCACACACACACACACACACACACACATACACATACACATACACACACACACACACACTCTCACATACACACTCACACACATGTATATATGTGTGGGTATGAGTGCAGGTGTGTATGAGTATATGTGCAAAGTGTAGGCAGGGATTAGTGCCACTAAGAAAATACGAATTTCGACTGTTTTTTCCTGATACTTTATCAATTCAGACGTGCAGTGCCTAATCAAACAAAATCAATATTTACTTAATTCACCATGCAGTTTTGATCATCGTATTATATGGCGTATTATATGGCCATATTATTTAGTTGTCCGTTGTAAATTTTGTTGCTAGTTCTTGATAATCATTATGCAATTTTTGTCGTTGGTTACATTGTTGTTTCTGTTTAGGTATAATACGTTAGTATTTATTCTTGAGTTTACGTTTGATTACTTGTCAAGGCTTCTAAATTCTATGTAAACATGGGAAATATATTTCATATGCCAAACATCGAATAACGTAAATAAGCATATCATTGTTTTGTTATGCTTGTGTGTTGCTAGTGAAATGAAGTTACCAGAAAGGATAGAGGACCGGACAAATGTCTTTTATTAGTTCCACTCCTTTATATTCTGAGTTGATGTAAAGGGCTTCGTCAATCAATGTTGATTGTGAATCTGCACAGTATACGCAGGCCTACGAAAGATTTCTTTATTTTTCCTGGTTTTTGTTGTTGTTTTTTTTTTTTTGCTTTTGTGTTTGAAAAGAACTAGCAATTACCTTCGCATTGAAGTATTTCTACACCACACCCCGATGTTTAACCAAAGGAAAGGTCACTAGCTTGGGCCGATACAGTTTGGTATCAGTGTCCAATGTCGTCGCAGACGCTACTGTTAGAACGCAAAGAACTTGAATAGACACTGCAACAGGATCATTTTAAAGCATAGGCACATTGGGCTGCTGCCCATAGACAGCACAGGTGTAAGGGCCCAATTATGATTTATGTATGCATTTTCTTGTTAATAAATAAATACTACAGGGCCCAGTGCTTTCATTTGACTGAGAACCCATAATTGTGCCAAGGCGGCTTTGCACCATAATGAATCTTGCTCAGCTCTTTGGCAGTTCTTACAATCCACCGCGCGGGATTGGTAGTGTTTTATCGACCACAAAATAATGAAAAGTAAAGCTGACATCAATTACAGCAAGATTTTCTGTCAAATGCTATAATGGTTCTATTATCAGTCGCCTTCATATCTCATCTAATATGAATTGTACTTCTCATCTTTTCTGGGTTGATTAAACCAGTACAAGTCAAAGACTTGAGCCCAGTAAATTGAATACGCCCTCATCAAAAATCCTGAATCGTACTAATGTTATGCAAAACATATTTTATGGATGGAAAGTATGATGGTTTAGTGTTCATGTCTTTTTTCGAAGACGTTATGTGAGCCATATAAATGAAAGTGACTTGAAAAGAGATTAAAACCGAGTTTCGTTCTCACTTTGGGAAGATTTTTTTTTTCTTGCTAACTACCTTACAACATAAACGCGTATAAGTAGCTGTACGTGCTTAGGCCGTAGTCTTATGATGGTGGCTTTTATAGAAACATTGATGCTATTTATTATAGTACAGCACCACATTCTTTGGTACGAACAATAGCATATGATGTAGTACGGTAGAGTGAGAACTGTTGGATTTTACTAGATGTAACAAAGTTACACACTGCAGTGAGATATACTGCAATGTGCTTGTCATTACACAGATGGAGTAATGCAATGAATGGTACAGGTGAAAAGGAACGAAACCACTTATATTCACGGTCATGTTTTATTTGTTAAGAGGCTTGTTGTTCTGAGATGTGAAGATTTTGAAACGTGGTCTTCAGTTTAAAGAATAACAGTAACTTTTTCTTCATATAAATATAGTTTGAAAGCTGCTGCATTAAGCAATGATGATTATTGACTAATATAGACTATGCGATTAATTCTTTTTCATATACACTAATTCGATACGACGACTGTCCTATCGTAGAGTGATGACTTGAAATATCGAGGTCTTGACGGCAAAAAAATCGGTTTTATTTTCTAGTGCATGCACACATATGTACATACGTAAATACATACATACTCACATATATGCGTACAGACAGACAGACAGACAGACAGACAGACAAAAAGACGGACGGACGGACGGAAGGACGGACGAACAGACTGACAGACAGAAATGTAACTATATGTATGAGAATGTGTACATAAATCAAAACATACAAACCTGCACATGCACTGACTCCAAATACTGTGATATGGTGCAGCGACGTGGGGGATGTGAGAGGCGGAAAGGAGTCGACTAGCTGCGTTTGAGATGAGATGTTTGAGGGCTATGGTTGATGTGACACAGAAGGACAGGATGAGGGATGAGGAGGTGCGAAGGCGAACAGGAATGAGAGAAAACTAACAACCAAAATGAATAGACGAATGTTGAGGTGGTTTGGGACAGGGAGAGGATGGATGAGGAGCGGATGGCAAAGAGGGTGATGAAGGCAGAAATGGTAAGCAGTAGAACCAGAGACAGACTTCAGATTGTGTGGATGGATGGATGGATGGAGTGAGGAAAGCTTTGGTGGTTAGAGGTGTTGGAGGGAGACAGGCAAGGGACAAAAAAGCATGGAGAGTGTTTGTGGACGGATGAATGAATTTGATGTTGCTCAAAGGGGTAGGAAAGCAGCATGATGCGGCGGGGGTAGGCCAGCATATGCTGTCGGGCCCTGCTGCTGATATTGACGGTTGCGTTCTATGCCTTGACCCGAGCATAGGACGGGGATTGCCTCTTTTGGCTGGAAAATGAATGGAATGCCTGGTGTGTGTCTTGTTGTGGCTACCCCGAAACATATGTCGGAATAAAAGTATGCAGTTATAATATGCGTTTACACCATTCTTTAAATTTTATATATATATATATATATATATATATATATATATATATATATATATATAAATATATATATATATATATATATATATATATATATATATAACGAAGTATTCGTACCAAGCAGTTTTTAGGTATGAGCAGAAGTTAGGCTAACAGAAATATGTTTTTCGCATATTTGAACTGTTAAAAGGCAAATACACTGCAGTTAGCATAGAGAAAAAAATCTCTCTTGTGGTGAAGGTGTGAAAACACCCACTTCATTCAATGTCAACATCTGTTAGGAATGTCAGACAGCACTGTTTCGAGCTTTTTGACTCTTGTCAATAAGATGTAGCTAAGAGAGGCAACGCTGAACGAACTTAATGAAGCTCCAACTCTATATATAATTCAGTCAACATCTGTTGGCGCAAATTAATCAACGTGTAGACTGAGTTATATATGAAGCTACACCGACAGTTGAAATATGTGACAAACATATTTCAACTAACCTATCTTCTCCCCATATATATATATATATACACACACATCTATATATATATATATATATATATATATACACACACAAACATATATATGCATATATATATATATACAAACATATATATATATATATATATATATATATATATATATATATATATATATATATATATATATATATATACAAACATATATATATATATATATGCATATTTATTTTCTCTTAGTTAATAATTAACTCGGACAAAATAAATTGGTTAATAGATGCCAGGGTAGCAAAGATCACAAAATGGAAATAAAAGTATTCAGTTAACATATGCGTTTTACTCCATTTACTAAATCTATATATATATATACATATATATGTATATCAATGCACACACACACACACACACACACACACACACATACATATATATATATATATATATATATATATATATATATATATATATATATATATATATATATATATATATATATATATATATATATACACTAGCAGTGATACCCGGCGTTACCCCCGAATTAAAATGCCATAGATATTTATTGTTTTACTTGCTACGGTCATGTAACATCCGCCATGCCGGAGCACCACCTTTAGTCGAAGTTGTTGACAACAGGATTTATTATTTGTATGCATAGTACCTAATCTATCGATGTGTTTTGCAAACGGCTAAGTTATGGGGACGTAAACACAGCAACGTCGGTAGTCAAGTAAAGGTGGGGGTACAAACACAGACACACAAACACACACACATGCATATATATATATATATATATATACACATAAAAATATATATACATTCATGCATATGTGCATGTTTATGCATATGTATGTATATATATATATATACATATATATACATATATTTACATGGATATGTGAATATATATATATGCAAGTATATGTACACAAGTATATATATGTTTATACATGTATATATATGTGTGTACATATATATTCATGTATATGTATACATATATATTCATAAATATATATGTATTCATGTATGGATATACATGTATATATATATATATATATATATATATAGTTGTCTATAAATACATATATATAAACAATATATATGCATGTATATATACTTATAGACATACGTATATATACATATACTCTTTTACTTGTTTCAGTCATTTGACTGCGGCCATGCTGGAGGACCGCCTTTAATCGATTAAAATCGACCCCAGGACTTATTCTTTGTAAGCCTAGTACTTATTCTATCGCTCTCTTTTTGCCGAACCGCTAAGATACGGGAACGTAAACACACCAGCATCGGTTGTCAAGCGATGGTGGGTGGACAAACACAGACACACAAACACACATACATATATATATGGGCGCCTTTATTATTATTTCTATACATGAGATTGCATTTTTGAAGTAGTACACTTATTCCAAGAACAGATACTCAAATTTAATGTATCTTCCATGAAAAGTAGATGTATTTGCACTTTCAAAGGGGCTCTGTCCGGTGTCATAAACCCCATTAGAGGGTTAAATAATATTGTAAATGGTGACATTTTCGAAATCGTCTTTATTTGGTACCTAGTAGTTACATTGTTATTTTCATTGAAATCAGAGGTATTTGAAATTTCACAGGTGTTGTTTGTCCCGCTTTAAGTCCCCCAATCGCAATGAAAAGTAAATTTTATGTAGCTCATCATCTTATTCGTAAACTTTTACATGAGAACACATACTTCGTTTTTACGTATCTTCTATACATAAATATATCTATACATATATATATATATTTATACATATGTATATTATAAATATATAAATTAATATATATATATACATATATATTTTTATACATATATATATATATATATATATATATATATATATATATATATATATATACATATATATATATACAGACATATATATGTATGTATATATATGATTGACCGTTGACTGAACACTATTCAATTTTTTTTCTCCGTGTTTTTCTCCTTGTCTCCGTATTCTTTCTGTTGAAGAGCGTAGCTCGAAACGTCAAAGACTTTCCGTTTTCCCGAGCGTCATACTAATATATACTTTTGTTATTTACACCACCTGTCCTCGTCTGTTGTTATTATTTGTATATTCTCCCATATATATATATATATATATATATATATATATATATATATGTACAAGAATAAGAGCAGGGAATCGTCAATTAATAATAGAATTAATAATTAACAATTTTGCCAAGTAGTTCAGTATGAAAAAACCTTTATCGGTAAAACCATTTATCATCATAAATATACAGGGATTAGCATTGAGTTGCTTCTCCAACATACTGAAAATTTAGAAATAGCAGTCAAAGAACTACTGATTCTAAACTACAAATTTTTCTCTAAATGGATGGCGATATTTGTGGCACACATAGAATGTGTGTATATATATATATATATATATATATATATATATATATATATATATATACAAACATGTATATATATATATATATAGAGAGAGAGAGAGACAAATATATATATATATATATGTGTGTGTGTGTGTGTGTGTGTGTGTGTGTGTAATGTACTGTTCCGTGGTGGTGAGATCAACAAAAGTAATGCGTCTGGTGAGAGATAAATATTGTTTAATCGACACAGTACATGTTTTTAATGTGCTACTATAAAAACAGTACTTATTTTTATGTTTCGTATGTTGAGAAATACCTCAAAGATATTCATCAGGCACTATTCACATATCATAACGAACTAGAAATTGTATGAGAGAAGAAACACGTCAAGTTGAGAAGGAAGTATATAGAAAGCGTGTACTGTTCAGCAATGGTAAGATCAACAAAAAACCTACTCCATTTGATGTGAGATATATTGCGTTTATTAAATTAGATATACATGTGTGTGTGTGTGTGTGTGTGTGTGTGTGTGTGTGTGTGTGTGTGTGTGTGTGTGTGTGTGTGTGTGAACACACAGAGAGGAAGACAGTTAGACAAACAGTCAGAGACATGAGGGGTGACAGACATTGCAAAGAGTAAGCATAAACGAGTGCAAGTGTCTGGATAAAAGTTTGCATGAGTGTTTTAGCAAAAGCCTTGCTCGCTTAATTTATTATTTTAATTGGTCCATGGAAAATATATTATACACGAACAAAATATGTAATGCTAAAATATATAATTTTTTTAAATATATATCAGCATATTTGAGAAAGTGGAAATATGGCAGATGTTTTAGCAACTTATAATCAAAACTATTGTGCTATCTAAAAGGTTTTACATCCAATTGCCTTATATATCATTTGTAGAATGCATTTTGTACTTTTCACTTTTATTATAAACTACATTGTAGATAATAAAAAGTGCACTGTACACAGTAACACAGTAACACAGAAAAAATGTACTTTACACAGGAACTATTGTACAGTAGAGTGTACCATGTAGTTTAAATTGCACGAAACTGACCAAACCAATAATATAGCGGGGTTTTCCGAAAACCTTATATTATATTCGGGAAGCGCATCTCCGCTTGTCTGTCCAACGCAACATCTATTAGAAAGAAAGAACGAAAGAAAGAAAGAAAGAAAGAAAGAAAGAAAGAAGGGGAGGAATCTAATTATACGTCTCAACGTATTTTTAGGAGAGGAGAAAAAGTTTTATTGAGTGAGAAATACAGTAAGAGAGGGTGAGATAGTGTGTGTGTGTGTGTGTGTGTGTGTGTGTGTGTGTGTGTGTGTGTGTATGTGTGTGCACATGTGCGTCTGCACGTGTTTGTATGTGTATGCACATGTGCGTCTGTATGTGTGTGTGTGTGTGTTTGTATGTGTATGTGTGTAAAAGACTGTTGTTATAGTAACTAGCAAACTTGGTTAAAAACGTGAGAACTTTGAATGTAAGTTTGTCAACACAACACATATCCAAAAGGGCTATATGTGTATATATTATATATATATAGTAATTATTTTTGGTTGTTTGCGAATGTGTGTTTCTGTGTCTTTCACTACATAGACAACGCAACACAGACTTTAAAAAAAATCTTTCCCTTTGAACAATTTATAAAGATATGTGAATGATGAACAGATATTTTTACCGGTAGCATAGCGACGGATTTCTACCTAGTATGAAGAAAAACTTAGTTATCATCCTTTACGTATAATGATACTGGCCTCTTGTATTGACGTTTTCCGATGTAGTTTTGGTTACCTGTTAAAACATTTATCGTATATAGCTTCACAGATTTTTCTGTCTGATTCAGATGATTCAAGCTTCTCACACCGTTATCATATTCACATTTCTCTGAAGTTGTGCTATCGGGACTGAAGGTTATGTTCTCAGTAAGGTATCAGGACCTAGAGTGTTTTTAATATGGCGCATCTCATGAGCAATATCTTTTTATATATCCTGATAGAAGTCAGGATACGGTTTTTGCTTAACATACGAGCTTCAAAAGCAAGTAAGGAAGGCCGTCCGAAAAATGATCATAGTGTTTCGCCAGAAGGGTGGCTCACTGAAATCATGTGACAGTGCTCAGTAAACTCAATAATAATAATAATAATAATAATAATAATAATAATAATAATAATAATAATAATAATAATAATAATAATAATAATAATAATAATAATAATATACAGACAGTACACGGCTTTACCAAGGAAATAGATATGAAATTCGGATTAGAAAAATGTGCCAAAGCAACCCTGAAAAGAGGAAAATTAGTTAAAAGTAGCAATATAACACTAGATAAAGCCAATGAAATAAGAGAACTAGACGAAAGCCAACCATATAAGTATTTAGGAGTCAATGAACTAGATAGGATACAACATACACAAATGAAAGAAAAAATAAAGAAAGAGTACTATAGACGAGTTAGATCAATACTAAAAACAGAGCTCAATGCTAAAAACAAGATAATGGGTATCAACACTTTAGCTGTCCCAGTTATAAGCTACAGCTACAGCATCCTTAACTGGACACTAAACGAACTATGTAAAATAGACAGGAAAACAAGAAAAATAATGACAGGATATAGGATGCACCACCCAAAATCTGACATAGAAAGGCTATATATACAACGCACAGAAGGTGGCAGGGGTCTTATACAGCTAGAAAACTATTATAAAATAACCACTATAGGACTGCAAAAATACCTACTCCAGAAGCAAGGGAAACTAATACAAATAGCCACAAAACACGAGCAAAACAAAAAACTGTTTTCAGTATTTAAGGAAGCTGACAAATACAAACAAGAAATCAATCTACCTAACAAATACGAAGAAGAAGAAGAAGAAACAACAAAAGCTATAAAACAAATGAAATCCAAACTAAAACTAGAACAGCAACGGACCATGATAAAACGATGGCAAGAAAAGCCCCTACATGGTAAATACTGGGCTAAACTAAATGCGAAAGAAATAGACAGAGAAAAATCCCAGCAATGGCTGAGAAGCTCAGGACTCAAAGCAGAGACTGAAGGATTTTTAATTGCTGCACAAGACCAAAGCCTCCCCACCAGAAATTACCAAAAACACATAATGAAAAGAAATATAACAAGTAACTGTAGAATATGTGGAGATCGACAAGAAACAATAAATCATATTATCTCTGGCTGCCCAGTCCTGGCTAAGAAGGAATATATCCACAGACACGACAGAGCTGGGACCTATATACACTGGAAGCTATGCCAACATTATGGAATAACAACAGAAAAAAGATGGTATAAACACACGCCAGAAAAGGTCACAGAAAACGAGAAAGCAACCATACTCTGGGATATGCCAATACACACAGATCGAGAAATTAAGGCAAATAGACCAGATATAGTTGTCAAAGATCATGAAGAAAAAAAATGCTTTCTAATTGATGTATCAATACCAGCAGATGACAACGTTTCTCTAAAAGAAATGGAAAAACTTTCAAAATACAAAGACCTGGAAATAGAGATAACTCGAATGTGGAATCTAAAAACAGAAACAATTCCTATCATAGTAGGTGCCTTAGGTATAATAAAAAAATATTCAGACAAATACATAACAAAAATAGCAGGACTTACAAATATATATAACATACAGAAAATTGCACTACTGGGTACTGCACACATCCTACGCAAAACACTTTCAATACAGTAAACATAAGAGCACCACAGCAAACCACAGCACATACCCAAGGCGCACAGAGCTGCGCTCGGTAGTGAAGTGAAAGCACGTTATAAAAATAAAACTACTGAATAATAATAATAATAATAATAATAATAATAATAATAATAATAATAATAATAATAATAATAATAATAATAATAACAGTCTTTTCTACTCTAGGCACAAGGCTTGAAGTTTTTGGGAGAGGGGTGGGGGCAGTCGATTAGATCGATCCCAGTACGGAAGTGGTACTTAATTTATCGACCCCGAAAAAATGAAAAGCAAAGTCAACCTCGGCGGAAATGAACTCAGAAAGTAAAGACAGACGAAATACCACTAAGCGTTTCGCACGGCGTGCTAACCTTTCTGTCAGCTTGCCGCCTTATAATAACAACAACAACAACAACAACAACAAAAATAATAATAATAATAATAATAATAATAATAATAATAATAATAATACCTAGCTCAGATACCAGGAAACCCCAAAATGGCTGAAGTCCAAAAGATAGTGCTCATGGGAACTGCCCATATCCTACGTAAAATACTGTCTATGTGATCTCAAATTTTAAAGCAAACATAATTTTCTTATGGTTTCTTAAACATTCACTTGAACAAAACTGTACAAATCCAAATATATGGTACCCTAGGCATAACACCTACATGAACTTCTAACTTGTTGTCTCTTGAGGTCTCTGGGTGAGACTTGGATCCAACTTGTACAAATGCAAAACAAAAGTCAAACATAATAATAATAATAATAATAATAATAATAATAATAATAATAATAATAATAATAATAATAATAATAATAATAATAATAATAATAATCCTCTCTGCTGTAGGTACAAGGCCTGAAATTTTGGGGGAGGGGACTAATCAATTACATCGACCTCAGTATGAAATAAGTACCAGTGGAGCACTGGGGTAATTTATTCAGCTTGAAAACACGGAATAAACTTCAGGGATTTGAGAGCATCGAACCAGCATGTAGTCTGGACCTAGCTCCCTCGGAATATTACTTGTTCTGATCCATGGCTCACTTCCGTCACTCGTGAGGCTTCATCAACCAAGAGGTGATGGAAGTTTCAGTAAAGGAGTTCTTCGCCTCGAACGACAAGAACTGGTATCAGCGTGGTAGAGAGGTGGCTTCACACGCGGTAACATGATGGCCTCTACTTTATATGTTAGGCTGATTTTGTTGCAACTTGATGAAGAATGCAAATAAGTTACCAAAATATTGCAAAACTTTTGACTCAGCACAATATATTAATATTTCTTCACTTATTTCTTTCGTACTTCTAATTCAACATATTATCTTTTTGCATTGACAATTAGTTACCACAATGAAGTAAACTGAAATTGGAGCAGCCTGCAACCCTATTGAATTTTAAATTATTTACATTACCTATATCATTATTCAGATTTAAAGCTGACCTTTGGTCTCCTAGACCGAGCACATTAGTATACAGATCTATTCTAAGAAACACAATAGCATAAGTTTAGGTACAATACATTATTTTGTAAAATTTTCATAGTCTGTTAGTAAACAATAAAGTAGACTTCCAGTCGAACAAAAGTTATTTTGTCCATATCTAAATAAATTTCAATAACGGAAAGTATTCAATTACAATAGAATAAGTTAATTCCAGGCACAATACAAAGCACACCTAAGAGTATTATCACCTACACCTTGACCTAATGACACCCTTTCCTCTCAGACACACCTAACTTTAAATGAACCTTATATAACCCCCAGACTTTTCTCTTGTCTCCATAGTCATGAACAGCCCAGCTGAGGGTCAAACTCAGAGTAGACGGTCAACTTAATATATATATATATATATATATATATATATACAAATTAAAAGGGTAAAGGATTATCAATTTATTAATTATATATATATATATATATACATATACATATACATATATATATATATATATATATATATATATATATATATATATATATATATATATATACATATATTTAATTTAGAGAAAAATCAACTATTAACAAATTTAACAATGAAAGATATCATTCAAATCATCTAGAAAAACAAATATACCCCAACAACCCTTTATGTATTATATATTGGCAAATTTGATTTAGTATTGCTAAATTGAATTTTCCCTGTAAGTTTCGGAATTTTATTCCCTATCATTATTATTATTATTATTATTATTATTATTATTATGATTATTATTATTATTATTATTATTATTATATATATATATATATATATATATATATATATATATATATATATATATATATATATTCCTTGAGGCTGCCCAGATTGGAACAGTCTCGAGTATAACCAGCTGAAACTGCAAATCTGATCTGGAACTCGACTGACGAAAGAAAACTCCGAATGACCGTTCTTGGTTTTCTTGTCCTTTTTTGTATCATCTAACTATATGGATATTTTGCGTTCTCGTCCCACTTTTTGTATTCTTTTTTATATACATATAGCGGCGTACGTACACTTTGTTCTCTTATATGTAAGTAAATATGCATATAAATCTAATTTTTGTACGACATTCTTATTCTTTGATTCTTTCTTTCTTTCCATCAGCCCTTTCACACTTACTTCCTTCTTTCCACTCTTCTTTCTTTCGCTCCTTCTCTCTCACATTTCCTGGCCTTCCCTTCATTCTCACCTTCCTTCCTTTTTCACTTGTCATTTTTATGTCCCTGCCGTATGGCTTCACTTACACACACGCCAGCTTAATTTAATTCGTCCTTAGTCGAAAAAACACCTGTTATTTATGTCGTGTTTACATCTGTATTTGTGCACCGTTTCTCCGTTTTTTTCCGTCCTTGTTTTCGTATACATTCGCTGCTTTCTCCCAAGGAATCTAATGCTCGTAGCTTAGTTTTTCCTTGGAGCTGGCCAGATTGAAGCAGTCTCAAGTATAACCAGCCGAAGCAGCAAATCTAATCTGGAACTCTACTGACGAAAGAAAACTCCGAATGACCCGTCCTCGTTTTTTCTTGTCCATTTTTTGTATAATCTAACTGTATATATACATATATATATACGCATATATATATGCATATATATATATATTCATACATACATATATACATACATATATCTACATGAATATATATACATATGTATATACGTATATATATATATAGACACATACACACACACACACACACACACACACATATATATATATATATATATATATATATATATGTCTATATATATATATGTATATACATATGTATATATATTCATGTAGATATATGTATGTATATATATGTATATATGTATGTATGAATATATATATATATATGTATATATATGCGTATATATATATATGTATATATACAGTTAGATTATACAAAAACTGGACAAGAAAAAACAAGGACGGGTCATTCGGAGTTTTCTTTCGTCAGTATAGTTCCAAAGTCAAATTACGACGAAAGTAAACTAAGTTCGCTTTAGAAGCGTTGAGATGTATTGAAAGACAAGGAAATAATTTTATTCGGAAACGCAGGATAATGCTAATAATATAGCATGAACAGGATAAACTATCCAAATTTTTCAGAAAAATCTGTTGGTGGCCAGCCATGAAACTCGAACTCATAGCCCTGTGATTACGCATCTAAACTGACTCAACGACAAATCCTTCTGCAAATTTAAGATATATAAATCTTACTTTAAAATACGATATCGCACGTTAAATTCAAATTACGATGAACATAAAGAAAGTTTGCTTTAGAATCGTTGAGATGTATTTGTTTACTTTCATCGTAATTTGAATTTAATGTACAATTGCGTCTTATAAAGCTAGATTTATACATCCTAAACTTGCAGAAGTATTTGTCATTGGATTAGTTTAGCTTAAAGGTAAAGCACTCGACGCGTAATCACATGGATGTGATTTCAAGACTCATGGCTATCCGACGACACATTTTTTTGTAAAATATGGGTAGTTTATCCAGTTTATGCTATATAATTAGCAATACCGTGCGTTTGAGAATAAAGTCATTTCCTTATATATATATATTTACAAGTATACTTATATATATATATATAAGTATATAAGTGCCAGAGGGTTTGCAAATCCAATGGGGGTCTTAAAAGACATGTTAGGATCCACAATGAGCAGAACTTACTTGCAGGTATTGGTAGTGCAAATCAGAGGTGCAATCTGTGTGGGTGTTTTTTCAAAACACTGTCTGGTTTAAAAAGCCACATCAGACGCCATGAAAGGGCTAAGGTGTAGGTGCAGGAGGTGGTCAAACTCTGTTTAAGGAGTAGACAACCACCATATATATATATATATATTATTTTGCTTAAAAGAGTTCCAACACTGTCTGTTTTTTATGTTTTATTTATATTCCTGCAGAACTAATGTGGGGTATAGAATATGGAATATACAATATATAATATAATATACAATATATAATATAAAATAAAATAAAAATGGATGGCACCATGAAATAAAGTATTGAATGTAGATGAAATATTGAGTGTTCAATATAAAGGATCAAATATATAAATATATATATAAATATAAATATATATATATATAAAGGCGACTCGAGTTTCAGGGCTATTTCCCTTCGTCATGGCCGGTATGACAGTCTTTAACAGACTGTAATAAGTTGGCTGGTTTTCTGTCTTTTATACCAATTCCTTTGGATTGCAGCAGTAGGTGTCTGGCTATTTTTAGAATTGATGTTAAATCTATTTTTAGACATGATGATATTTTAATTTATTGTTTTGTGTGGGTTGTAGGGATAAGATTTTTAAACCGCAGTAGGTGTTTGGCTGTTCTTTGAAATGATGCCAAATCTATTTATATAAGCATACATACATACATATATATATATATATATATATGTATGTATGTATGCTTATATACATATATATATGTATAATTATACATACACATATATGTATACTTATATATGTATATATGTATACTTTTATATATACATATATTTATGTATACTTATATATATCAGGTCATCCCATAAGTTCTGTCCGATTTTACCTTTTTTAAAATTGAATGAAATTGAATAGTATTTTAGAATTCTAATGGAATTTAAAATTATTTCTATGCACTCGTGTACATTTAAACTAATTAAATATTATTTTACAGAGTAATAGAATTAAAATTTCTAACATGGTAGTATCCAAAGAGCATTTGAGGCACATAATGCTTTATAAGTACAGAAAAGGAAACTCTGCAGCCGAAGAGACTCGAAACATACACTCAGTTTATGGGAAAGTATGCTTGAACGAAAGAACTTGCAGAAGATGGTTTGCAAAATTCAGAAGTTGAGATGTCAGTCTTGAAGATGAAGATCGAACAGGACGTCCAGTTGAGTTTGATGATAAGCTCATTGAGGCATTACTTGAAGCAAATCCTACATTATCAGTTGAAGAATTGGAAATAAAGAATAGTTCAAACCATACAATTGTTCATCGTTATCTTCAACAGCTTGGAAAGTTTCCTAAACTTGGAAAATAGGTGCCTCTTGAATTGCCCGAAAGCAACTGCAAATCCCAAGTTGACATCTGCTCTTCTCTCCATTCTCGCGAACTCAATTCACCTTTTTGGATAGACATGTGACTGGTGACGAAAAATGGATCTTCTATCGAAATGTTAAACGTCGTAAACAGTGGCTTGGTAAAAGGGAAAAAGCTTAACCATAACCAAGAAGGGAACTTCATGGGAAAAAGGTTCTTCTCTCTATCTGCTGGGATTGCAAAGGAGTAATTTTTTTTTATTTGTTACCACCTAATGTAATAATCAATGCTCAAGTCTACTGTCAGCAATTAGAGCGTTGAACCAAGCTTTGAAAAAAAAAGACCCGATTTAGTGAATCGAAAGGGAGTGATGTTTCATCAGGACAATGCGCATCCCCACACTGCAAAGATCACATCACAGAAGATCGAAGAGCTTGGTTGGGAAAAAATTCCTCATCCACCTTATTCTCCCGACATTGTTCCTTCAGACTACCATTTGGTTCGTAGTTTACAGAATCATTTGGGGGACATAACTTTCGCAAGCCAAGAGGAGGTCGAAACTGACAAACTTCTTCGCTTTGAAGCCAAAAGAGTTTTACACTGATGGAATTAAAAAGCTTCTAAATAGATGGAAGGAAGTGATAGATAATCAGAGAAAGTACATTGATGATTAAATTTCAATTAAATATAACATTAGATCACTTGTTTTCTTTATTCAAAATTCAGACAAAACATATGGCATGACCTGATACATATATATATATATGTATACTTATATATATATATATATACATATATATGTATACTTATATATATACATATATATATATATATATAGATACATATATATGCATACATATTTATACATACATATATACATACATATATATACATACATATGTATATATATACATATACATATGTATATACACACATATATATATATAGATACATATATATGCATACATATTTATACATACATATATACATACATATATATACATACATATGTATATATATACATATACATATGTATATACACACATATATATATACATATATATATATATATACACATATATATACATATATATATATACATGAATATATATATGCATATATATACATATATATACATAATATATATATAAATATATATATACATATGTACATATATATATATACATATATATATATATATATATATATATATACATATACATGTATATATATACATATATATTAATATATATATGTACATGTATATGTATATATATATATGTATATATACATATACATATATATATATATACGCATACATATGTATATATATTATACATATATATCTGCATGCATCTATGTAGATAGATAGATAGATAGATAGATAGATAGATAGATAGATAGATAGATAGATAGATAGATAGACAGAGAGAGAGAGAGAGAGAGAGATAGAGATAGATAGAGAGAGAGAGAGAGAGAGAGAGAGAGAGAGAGAGAGATCCACTCTACACCGGCGTACTGAGTTCTTTGCCAAATAACGGATGCGTTATGTACAGTATATTGTTGATATTCTACTACTGTTACATTATGGTACGTATACATATACACATGCATATACACACATACATATACACAGGCATATACGTATACACACGCATACATACACACAGACAAATATATACACAAACTAGAAAAGAGTGCTATGAATTTTATGTAAAGTAAAATCGAAGTTTGTTTCCATGTAGTTCAGTGTTTCGAGATGTGGGCTCGTATATGTCTGTGAGTGTTCGCGATTGTATGTGTGTGTGTGTGTGTGTGTGTGTACTTTTTGTATAATTACTTATATGCATACATGTATAAATATTTGTAAAAATATATGTGCTACGTGTCTGTGTGTGTTTGTGCATGTGTTTGAGTGTGCATGCATGCGCGCTTTCTAGATAGTTTTTTTCTTTTTGCTTGTTTGTTTCTTACGAGGATTGCTGTAACAAAACGTGAGTCTCATATTAAAAGTGTGTAAGGAGAAGTAGGATTAGTGCTATTCTAATAGAATTTGGAAAGATTTGAAGTAAGTATATTAGAAACACACAGGGAAAAAAAGCTAGAACTTTCACTATGTCCTTGCATTCTTGTAATTGAAGGTTTGCATGCAATTCTTGGCACAGCATTTCTGTTATATTCCTCGCTAATCCATATATATTTTCAAGCTACGACTACCGGTAAATGTAATACCAAAGTTTGTGGCACAGTTGCTATTTTATCATGGCCGTCAACGCTTTCAATATATTCTGGAAGGATTCTGTCTTGTTTACACCATTACTTCCCACCATTATTGAATATGTTTCGAATTGAAACAGCTTATATTTCTTTTTATAGAGAAACGTAGAAAACAAAATTAATGCCTTTTTTTCTGCATAGAAATGATCGAAAGAATTTCCGCCAGATATTAGGAATAATACTACGTATTTTATTACTTTCCAAAGTCCATTGAAAATAGATCAACACACATTTATATTTTTTTACGACATTACACTGCGCAATCATTTGTAAAAGCTATTGGGTTCCGCCATTTTTCACGTGTTGTTTGGAGATTTTTATGTTTTAACTTTTACACACAGCAGCGATTGTTACAAATCTTGGCTGTTTGAAATGGTAAAAACTATAGAGCGTGATATTTATGCAGCTTCTTATGTTAAGAGACAGAGTGAAAATGAAAGAGAGAGGAAAGAGAGAGTGAGAGAGAGATCGTAAGAGACAGATAGAGCTAAGTCTATGTATGTAGCTAGATATCGACACACATGCACACATATGCGTACGTAAATACATACATATGTTCATCTATACATACATACAAATGCACATACATACATAGAATTATATACATATGGTATTGGTACAGTACACGCTGACATACATATATACACACAGAATCACTCACAAACAGTAATGAAGGACACAGTGTTTATGAATTAAAGTGACATATACACCCAATGTGTGAGTGCAAATTGATCTAAATACTTATATATATACACACATGCGCGTACACACACACACATGCACTCATGCACGCACACATATATTCACATATGCAGACACCAATTAAATCAGATATCGGCAAATCCCCATGAATTGCCTTAACTTAAACGAAAGAGCCTTGCTATTTTGTTAGTGGTCGGCTTGAATTTGAGAAAGAATAAAATGCATACATATAGATAAATATGCATAGATGTACATACACACTGACATACATATACATACATTCCTACATACGTACGTGCATGCATACATACATACATACAAACATAGATACATACATACATACATACATACATACATACATAGCTCAAATGTTTATAATGTAACAGGCTACATATAATACATATATTACAGTATCATCTGAAACTGCATGAGATCTTTCGGTCACTGACATAAAGTCTTCAGAACACAAGGAAATAGAAAACCGAGCTTCGTTCAAATCAAAAGATCATGATGAGAACTACAGTGATGATTCCTAGTAACTTACTGCACTCTTGGAAATATGACTGAATATATCAGTGTAATGCAATAATGTATCAAACAAATTCCGTGGACAGGACGAATGTAGATATCCGATAGCATTATCGAATTTCTAAATTTCTGTGCTTTTCTGTGTGGAGGCGCAATGGCCCAGTGGTTAGGGTAGCGGACTCGCAGTCATAGGATCGCGGTTTCGATTCCCAGACCGGGCGTTGTGAGTGTTTATTGAGCGAAAACACCTAAAGCTTCTCGTGGCTCCGGCAGGGGATGGTGGTGAACCCTGCTGTACTCTTTCACCACAACTTTCTCTTACTCTTACTTCCGGTTTCTGTTGTACTTTCAAAGGGCCAGCCTTGTCACACACTGTGTCACGCTGAATCTCCCCCGAGAACTACGTTCAGGGTACACGTGTCTGTGAAGTGCTCAGCCACTTGCACGTTAATTTCACGAGCAGGCTGTTCTGTTGATCGGATCAACTGGAACCCTCGACGTCTTAAGCGACGGAGTGCCAACACACACATGCTTTTCTGTACATTCTATAGAAGGAACATAAAATAAACGATTATGTGAGGGGAAAACGTTTTTCCACCACTTTGAGTAAAGAGAGACACGTATCTGCAAGGGCATAAAACTATAAACCAGCCTGGTCTAGATATGTAACTCTTTCTTGTGTCAACACCAACTTGCACAATACAATCGAGGCCTAGATAACTTGATGGTATGAACACGAATCTTCTTGATTCATTCTGGAAGCAGATAGATGGAGCGGTTCTTAACGAACTGGGTCGTCCTTCATGGCAACTTAGAAAATGTTCGCAGTAAATGTAGGATGTTTCCCAAATTTAGGGCAAGCTCCTCAGAGAGAAGTTTACATCGGCATTATGATGATAGAAAATACTCGTCGATTATATAGAGTCGGTAACATAAAGTGTTCGTCAAATACTGGGTTGATTTACTTGTCTCTACACTCCCCATCCTAAATACATGGTCTTGTGCTAATCTGTATCATTATTCGGTACCCTCTCCGTAGTTTATGTTCTTTGATCAACGATATACTGGCGAGTAGGTAAAAATAGTGGTTACGGCACTTGAATACTGATTTTTGCTTTGTTTTGTATTTTTATTTTCATGGATTTGATTTAACTTTCTGTTTTCTGGTTTGACATATTTTTATTTCTTGGAATCAAAATGGTGGGGATTGAAACGAGAACATAATTTAAACTAATTTAAACTGAAACGCAATTTCAAATTGGATTTTAAAACTGAAATTCTATTTGAACTGTTAAGAAAAAATATTTAAGATTCAACTTATATTCAAATTTCAATTTAGCAAGTCTTCTCACACTATCTATTTATAGAAGCATTGCCGCAATATAAATTTGAAATTTCAAAGCAAACAAAACTAAATGGTAAAAGTGAATCAAATGGAAATCTTAAAGCACTCATAAATAACATCATTACACACATCTTGGTACATAACCAATACAGATAATGAGGAGGAATAAAGGATCAAAATTAATATTTCTTTACATCATCAACAAACCACACCACATACCCAACAAAAATAATTACAAATCTTCTCCAAATATACTTTCCGCTCCACATGTCTGCCTGCTATTCCAAATAATTCCCCTCTCTACCTCAACTATCAGCTCAAACACTTTTCAAAAATCTCTTCAAAGTAAAATAGAAATAGAAAACACAAGCTACCCTAAACTATCAGCTTGCCTCTTTTCCTTCAGTTAGATACAAGATAATATAAATATGAAACACCCAAACCTAAAACCTTTTACAAATTCCTGGAATATTTTGCATCTGAAAGAAATAGAGCGCTGATCATTATTTTCAACTACTCGTGCCAATATACACAAATTCCAAAATCTGGAAACTTGGTGGTTTGATAGGAAGTGTCTTCTAATTTGCTTAATTGTCATTCAAAAGCGAATATGACCTGGTAGCTTGTACCTGGCTTTCACTAATTGATTAGACACCCATGTACAGCCATGGCCAAAAGTTTGGAACATTTTTTACAATTAGAATTGTTATACGCTTATACAATTCAATTCAAATATAACTTTGGGTATTTAATATAAACATTGTTTTTTCATACTTAAGTTTCATACTTTTGGCCAAGTAATAATATATTGCAAATTAAATATAACTTTGGGCATTCAATATAAAAACTCTAATTTTCAGACCTATGTTCCAAACTTTTGGCCATGACTGGAGATGCGAGCAGACATAGATACCCTCAAAGACAAAACAGACCGCCCAGTCTAGAAATGAAATTTACAGATATGATCAAGAGCCTAACTCCCAAAATACCTGGTCACGTGGGTTCCTGATAAATGTTAAAACTAAAAAAAAAGAGTTCGAAACAATTCCTCTCTGACCTGTCACTCTCCTGTTCATGGCATCAAGACATTTTGAAAATCCTGCGCCTACTTAGAACGGTATTGAACGGTATTGAACTAATTCAAAACGGTATTATTACCAACACACTATTTAGAAAACATTTCAAAAAATAGATGACAGTTACCACAGCAGAACATCTCTATTCATACACAAAATTCTCAGACAATTAATGATTAACACAAAATCCTAAATCGCGAATACTCTCACGCTGCCAATCCTTGTGTAATGTACAATAATAATTTTCTAAAATTTTAGATTTAAATTTTACAATTGTTCTGAATTTTTTTCTTTTTATTCATAAGAAATCTTTATTAATTTCCTTTTGTTCTTCTTATGAAGCAATCAAATAAATTTTATATGACATGAATACAACAGATTAAAGTATATTAATTGTTTGTTTTTTTTTACCTTTATTGATACCACATAAAAGAGAGACCAACAGATCCAGCCGGTGAGATTTCAAATAACAGCATAGTAGAACAAAGCAAAATTCTGCAAAAGATATCATCTGCTGCTTGACTTTTTTTCTGTCAACTCACTACATTTTTTTGATAAAAAAAAAATCATTAAGAAAAATTTTTAGTTGGTTCAGAAAAAAAAATTATATTTCCAGCTAAGTAGCCTTTTGTGCAAATTTTTAATTATTCTGTATTATTCACAAAATTTGCACGTCAAGATTAGATTTCTAGTTAACCTTTGCAAAGATCGTGTTAATGTAACTCCAAAATATGGTGTTCTTACACGCAATCCTCCTCATTCTGTAGAGAAGTTCGTCTATAATTTCTACTCTGAAAAGAAATAATAAATTATAAGTTTTGTTACGGTTAAATTGACAACGTTCTCATTTTGTTTCGTATAATTGATTCTAAGATGAAGTTGACTGGAAAATTAGACGAAAACAATAATGGAAATTTAATAATTCAGAATTATAATTATAGGATTCACAAGATTTCTCATCAATCCAAAACAAAACAAAAGAAAGAAAAAAATTAAGAGTATGGAAGGGAAACAGTTATTTTCCTAATTTGCTAGGGACAAAAAGGACAATATTATAATACAAGCAAAATTATATATTTGCAAGAAATAAAAATCACAGATATTTTATCAATGTTCGTTAAGGATCAATACACCAAGCTTAACAATGTTCTGTATATGTATTATAAGTAAGGTGGAATAATAAAAGCATGAAATATTTCGTATTTTTATTGAGATGGAGAAACTAGTTAATCAGTTGCTTATATATTATAGCATAGGTATAAAAGCCCGTATATCTACCAAAGGTACCTGTAGCAGAAATAGTTAACATATTTATGTAACGAACTATCTATATGTATGTCCAACAGTTTGTTAGGGCGTTGATTTATCTATCCCTTCTATGGATATAGTGAATACATATGTGTGTGTGTATGTGTGTGTGTGTGCGTGCGTGCGTTTGTGTACGAATGTATTCATTACATTCATAGATAGAATAGATAGATTGGCTCCCAAACATACTGACGGACATACAGACATACAGAAGCCGCTGTTAGGCAGAGCATCATTATAGCAGAGGGATGCCTTATCAAATATTCGTTTAGAAGTTTTTTTGTTTTTTTTCTAAATTTATCAAGAGTGCGACCATTCGAGATATTTGCAGCCTGTCATCTCGGTATATCTGCAGTTCTACGATCCTATCCGTACATCAAAAAACTCATCTGTATCTGATTTTTTAACCTATGCTGAGCCCTCACTAAATAGAAGAGTTTTTCTCGCAAGCATGATAAAGTCCAGGTCTATTTAGCTTATATCAATCGCCTTATCGAGCAACGATCTCGATATCGAGGAATAAAAGTCTACAATGTCAAATTGTATAAATCTAGCTCTTTGTTCATCTTTTATGTTCTTAAACCAATCTATGACAATGCTGCTATTACCCTTTTGTAGTAGTTTAACTGTCTCTCTAATTCTGATATTAATCTTCCTTAGTTACTAAATAACCTCTTCACGTCATAAGTTTTTGTTTAGAATATAGTAGCAGCTGGTAGCAAGTCCTCGCCTAACGATTCTATTTCAAAGATTACTTTCTCCAAGGTAAATTATCTCCACTACGACCAGTGATCTCCATACCCTTGATATATATCAGATGGTCGTTGACTCTTCCGAGTTCCTCTTTCCTTTGACAGGTCTTGATTTTCATCCCAAAAGGTATTTTAAAAGTCATTCCCCTCAACAAGCAAGCTTAGTAGAATTGCCGATTTCGTCTCCGACGAGCCGACCTAGCGACAGGTTGTACTGAGTTACATGTTTACCAGTAACGCTAGGGCAACCTTATATGCATATGTGTGAATGTATGCGTTTATGTTTACACCGGTTTAAAAAACTATTGTTGTTTACGCTATGTCAGTATGGCCACTCATTTCCGGTTCGAAAACCGTCGTCTGATACATTATACCATAACAATAACGTGGTTCGGTTTTTAGATGCATTGCATTCGTAAACAGTTTTTCTTTTCTTGATAGAAAATTTCTCTTTGACACATTCTTCCAGAATAAACTAGTTTTATCATCATAAAATATTTTAAAAACAAAAGCCTTTTATTTTAGCTAACTTTGACACAAATTCCCGTGCAGCTTTTTAACCCCTACATGAACTTATGCCATGCTATATATTAGGTTGAAAGCTTCGTTTCAAAAATTTTTTAAGCTATTTCTTACAAGTAAAAATTCTAAATTAGTTGATTTGTTGTTATCTGATATGTAATGCAGATTTGATGGAAAGCTTTTTCTGCATGTTGTTATATAGCAAAGCTGTCTGGAGGCAATACTTTTTGAGTTTTGTCTTCTATCCATAATGTTACTCTAAATGTATATGTTCTAAAGTTCTTGAAAATCCTGCTGCTATACTGGATCTCATTTATCACTCGTTTATATTAAAATGTTTCTCTGAAGCTCTTAGGTATTTGAAATTGATTTAATATTTTAATATTCATTTCTAAACAAATCGATTTTCTTGTTCATTTTTCGTGTGACATGCATAACTTTATTATTCGTATCTCAAATCCAAGGTGGTGCGATGGCAGAATCGTTAGCACACCGGGAAATGCTTAGCAGCAGTTTCCCTTTCTTTACATTCTGAATTCAAATACCGCTGAAATTGACTTTGCACTTCATCACATTCAGATTCAATAAAATATGTACCAGTTGAACACTGGAGTCGATGAGATCGACTTACCCCCTCCTTCGAAATTGCTTGCCTTGTACCAAAATGTGAGACCATTACTTAATCTCGAATTTTATGCGGTGTAAACATAAACACGGGAACACTCACACATATGCATGTCAGGATGCCCTAGAGCTACTGGTAATATGTAACTCAATACAACCTGTTCCAAGGTCGAGTCACCGGAGAGAAAATCGGCAGCCCTGCTAAGCTTGCTTGGAGAGGAGAGTGATATTTTAATACCATTCGGAATGAAAACATAGCCCTTCAAAGGGCAGAGGAAATCAGAGGAGTCACCAGTCATCTAACATAGTCATGGGTAGCTTGCTGAATCATTTGCAGGTCGGATAAAAGGCTTTGTGGCAGACCACTAAGCAAACTTAAGATGTAATATGAAAGTATAAAAAGAAAGTTGTACAAACTGAGAACAACGTTTAAGCTTATACATATACTGCGGGTACTTATGTATGTATGTATATGTGTGTGTGTGTGATCGTGCGTTTGTGTGTGTGCGTGCGTATGTGCGCATATTTTTATTCACATACATATCTAGATAAATATAGACACCCATACACACACACACATACATACATGCATACATACATACATACATACATACACTAGCAGTAGTACCTAGTGTTCTCCGTGTTTATTAATAGTAAACATGGATACTATCACATGAATTGACTAGATTATGCATAAATCTTCTGGTACTTCAAGAATGTTGATTAAAAACTTGTTTACGTTCAGTTCAGAAAATATGATTTAAGATAAGCTATATAAAAATGCGCAAAAAAGGAAATATAAAATCAAAAATAAACTTTTAGTCATGCATTGTTTTTCTTTTTTTATTTACTAGACAATTGTTTCTTTTTTTTAATTTTAGTGTACTTGCTAGGTAATTGAGTTGATCTGAGACCGTCTGTTGAAACTAAACTGTCCGCTGCGTGGAAGGCATTCCAAGACATGATTCCAATTGCATGTAGAATAATGTCAGTCAGTAGATCGCAGTTGGCGCGACAAAAAATTTGACACCAAATAATAAATGTTAAAGTGAACTTAACAGTCTTTGTGTGTTTTCGAATGGCTAATATGTCTTTCAAACTGCAATGCTGTTTTTCGCTTTAAAATTTTTCCAAAATAATGTACAATTATATAAAATTATTGTAAACATATTTTTCTGATCCGTAACGTTTTCTAGTGTTTGTTGTGGTTCATGGATGTATGCATTATTCTTAATACTTCTATCAGGAGTTGTAAAGAACTGATTTTTAGGAAATAGCTATGCAGTCTGTGGTGTTATTAAATAAAAAGGCGAGCTCCAGGGCAACATTCTAGGTCCCTGGGTGCAAAACTACAGTCAACACCTTGGAACATATATACTATCATCTTCATATACTAAAAATGTGAAGGTACATGGCTTAGTGGTCAAAGTAATCGGTTCACGATCGTAAGGTTATGATTTCAATTCCCGGTGGAACGTTGTAACCTTGAGCAAAGTACTTTAATTCATGTTGCTCCATTTTGGCAAAAATGAGTTGTACCCGCAATTCAAGTGACCGGCCTTGTCACATTCTGTAGCACGCTGAATCTCCTTGAGAATTACGTTAAAGGTACATGTGTCTGTTGAATGCTCAGCCACTTGCACGATCAGGCTGGAACTCTCGACGTCGTAATCGACGGAGTGCCAATATATGCTAACAATATACAAGTCAGCCGATTTTAGCAGAGTCGTTACAGCGCCGGATACATTGTTTTGCGGTAATCATTCCAGCTCTGATTTCTAACTTCAAATCCCGCCGAGAGCATATTTACTTTCCGTCCTTTCGAGGTCGATATATAAAGTAACAGTCCTGTACAAGGAATTTCGATCCTTTTTCTCCCTCTATTTTTTCTCTGTGTGTCAATATGTCTTTCTCAGGAAAAATTGTTGTGGTCAGACCAGGTAAGAGATAGACTGCGCCAATCTAATATACTCAGGGTACACAGTATGTCACTTTATCAGATGGTGGGGATTTACTTCGACGCAATTAAAACTAATATAAAGATCAGACACGCAAACACACACACAAAAAAACACACGCACGCAAAAGCACACACACACACACATACAAACAGAGAAAGAGAGAGAAAAAAGAGAGAGAAAAAGAGAGGCTGTAAGTAAAATAGAATGCAAGGAATAGTCGAGTACTAGTTATTTCAAAAGGTTGTCCAATGAATATTACGTAACATTATGAATGTTTCATACCTATCCAGTGTCTTTTTGTATTAGGTACATGCGACAATTACTTGAGGATTTTCTACCGTGAAAGAGAGATCCCCTTTCGTCACGTGTCAGCGACGAGAGAGTCAAGGAGGAAGAGTGAGAAAGAGAGAGAGAGGGGGGGAACGTTGAAAGGGAGAGAAGAATAGGGAACGGGTGGGAGAGAAAAACAGAAAGGATGAAGAACAAGAGAGGGAAAGGGATAGACAGAGTAGAGATAGTAGAAGAGTGCGCATTGTAATTATTAAGATAAACCTTACTTGGAAAAGTATGCGTGGCGTTCTCCCTTATTATATGATCGAACGCCACGCATCCGAGTAAGTTTTATACATATATATATATGTATGTATACCTATATTTATATCTATATAAGTATATCTATATGTATATATACATATATGCATATATATATATATATATATATCTATATATGTATGTATATACATGTATATCTATATATGTATACACAGTTTATTTAAAAGCAGCAGAAATATAACAATATGTATATATAGTTATTAATATTTCTAAGTCTCTCTAAAGGAGACTACGGCAGCGGTACTGGAAATTAATAGTTATCGCCAAGGACACAGGTTTCGTGTGTCACATAGCTAGCTAGAGGCGATGGCTTCTTGGAGCTAATTCACGGCAGCTTTCGTCCTAATTTTGGGACTGCCATGTTGGCTTGGCGATAACTATTAATATGTATATATATATATATATATATATGTGTGTGTGTGTGTGTGTGTGTGTGTGTGTGTGTGTGTGTGTATGTGTGTGTGTGTGTGTGTGTGTGTGTGTGTGTATATATATATATCTATATATATGTATATATGTATATATATATATATATATATATATATATATATATGTATATATGTATATATATGTATATATATGTATATATGTATATATATATATATATATATATATATATATATATATATATATATATATATATATATATATATATGTGTGTGTGTGTGTATATATATATGTATATACATGTGTGTGTATGTGTGTATGCATGCATGTAGATCTGTATGTATGTATGTATATGAGCAGATTTGTATGTTTTACTTTATGTATGTATGCAGTTGAATATCTATACATGCTCATATATATTTAAATGATAAAGTTCTGGAAAGTTTTACAGATTTTTACAGTTCTAATGATGGATTGGATCTATAATCTTCGAATTAGCTTTCTCTTTTCCGGTTTTGAGAAGCCTAATTTCTTATGATTAGTATTTAGGCAGTGTGTTACATATCCCATAATCTCAATGATTACAGGAATGAACCTGAACCTGTAACCTGGATAGAGTAACGGCAGATTTCTCAATAGTTCAGCGTAAGTGTTCTCTTTTTCACTGTTCTTCACCTTCATGTTAAAATCCGCTGGGCAGCTACTTTCTACAATTTATGCAGTTTCTCTTCTCTGTCCCGAATCATTATATCAGGACTGTTGTGCTTACATTTTATTGAGGTCTTCACTGGTACATTGCATCAGTACTCCTTTTTATTATGTGTAGCTATAGCTTCTACCACACCGTGGGTTCTTATTTCTTTGTCCTCGGGGTTATCCTTCAGACGGATTTCATTATAGAGTGTTCTAACTACTACATCATCAGCTTATGATGTGGGTGTTATCTTCTGTGTTAACTCCACAAAGTCTGCATCGGTTGTCACATTTTACTGCTTTAATGCATCTCTATTCATTTTACTGCTTTTCTGCATCTCTATTCCATCAGATACTTAGTTGATATTCCCTGTTCCTGGATTGGTAAGAAGCTTTGCCTTTGAATCACAGAGGGTCTCGGGTTCACTCCCAATGCACCTTCGGCAAGTGTCTTCTACTATAGCTTATGGCCAACCAAAGCATTGTGAGTGCATTTGATAGATGGAAACTGAAAGAGAAGACAGTATGTATGTATGCAGCTAATGAGATGAAAACACACCCCAATCTGTCTTGATAATGTAATCGGTGAGTAGGGCATACCAGTCACTGTTTCCCAATTCCACTTTTCACTCTACTGTTTTGATTCTTAAAATGTACGTCCCTCTTGTAGCTCCGGAGTAATGGTCACATGTAACTGATGAAAGCAACAACGGATAGGTAGGAGACATTCACAATGTTATATAATAAGCATTGGCGTGTCCTTTTGAAACAGCTGTAGTACTTGATTACCTATTTTTTTTCTTTCTACTTAGAGACTTGATAATCGCATAAGAAGCGCATTTGTTGCTTTGGAACTGGAGTCGCAAAGTAAATGTCATCGGAAATTTCTGAATATCGCTATTATAATGCATTGATTAATAAACATTATTGATCAATTATCGATCCACTTGTATATTCTAGATAAGCCTTGTTTATGTAGAGACTAAACAACTGCTTTTGCCAAGCTCACTTGACTGACTCTACTAGATTATACATACATACATACATATATATATATATATATATATATATATATATATATATATATATATATATATATATATATATATATATATATACATATATATAAACAAGGAGAACAGGTATCTTTTCTGTTTGGCTGCCAGCATCATTTCTGTTCGAATTGATTTCACATTCAGTGCAATTACACTTTTATAAGTTAATTAATGACGTGAAAGTAATTTTGCTATAAATCAAGAAATAAAGAGTTATTAGTAATTGAAATTTGAAAAGTTTGGTAATTTTAGCCAATCGTTAGCCACAGACACATTCATAACTGTTTCGATTGATAAGAAGCGGAACATGAGAACTCTTTGGTCTCTCAATGTGCCTGTTGCCATATTAACAAGCGAATCCGCGAAGTCTTTGAAAAGTCTTTTATCTGCGAGGAAGCACGTGTTGACAAATTTAACGCTGTGTTCTATGTTCTATGTGATTATATCAGCAAGCTATAGTAACTTAGCTTCTATTATGGAAACACTGAAAACAGAGGAGGATATTTTTTTTAATTAAAACCGAAAGTTAAATGTTTGTTTTTTAATGCTTAAATGTTTGCTTTTTAAACATATTTTATTCGCTCTTATATTCATATATAGCCTATAAACATGTACATCTTTTGGATCATTGTCATGTTATAAGATTTTTCTGGCAAATTTTAAAATTAACATAAACATTTATTTGCGTGAAAGAAAATTACCGGGGAACTTTCATCTAATTCTTTCAAATTTTTCCGTTAAAAATTGTAAATTTTTTTATCGAATGTACCGTGTTGTTTATCACATTTGCATTTAATGTATATTCAATGCTTAAATGTTTGCTTCTTTTTGTAATTGAGAATTGAAGTGGTTGTGATATGTGCTAAAAATAACAGCTAAACAAGATTTATTTACATGAAAGACAATTACCGGAGACGTAACACGTGCTGTTTACAAATATTTATACTGCGTGCTATTTTCAGGATGTTGACGACAAAGTCTGCAGTCACGCACAAAATGACAGCTTCCAAATCCTGTTTCCAGACAGGGGGAAAATGATCAAAATTTTAAACCTCTATAACTTTTTTAAATGATTTTTCTGGAAAAAATTAAATAGCTCCAGCAATTCAGTTTAGGCAAGTGTATTATTGTGCCAAATCAAAAAAATTTCGGTAAACTAATTTTTGAAAAGCTGGCAGCCAAACCGAAAGGATCCAATCACGTCTTTCCATTTCTGCACCTACATATGTTTCTGCGGCTTTTTTTGTGAACACTGCAGAATTATGCATATTTCATATGACGTGGAATTTCTACTCTAAAAATAGCCTAAATTTTGACCATTTCAGCTCTGCTGGTTAGAAAAAATAAATGAATAGCTGTCCAAGAATGTGTCAGTAATCAGCAAATGCGGTGAATGGTAGTATGTTTTGTATCAGGTTACTTAGTCTATGATGATGTTATTATTGTTAATATTATTATCATCACTTTCACAACTACTACCACTACTATTCTTAATATTATTGTTTATAATGAGCTATTGTTATATTATTTAATATATATGTATATATCTTTTTTCTCCCCTTGTTTCTTTCTGTGTTCCTTTCTGTGAAAGAGCGTAGACTCGAAACGTTAAAAACTTCTTCACTTCCCGAGCGTTATACTAATGCATCTGTTTGTTGTCTACACCACCTGTCTACGTCTTTTGGGGTTTTTTTTGTGAATTCTTCCTATATATATTAAGTTAGGATTATTAAGCTAATCAAGCGCTTTGTTTCAAACCAAACTAAGTAACACCGACGTCAAATTTGAGCGAAATCCGTTGAAATTAGTAAACATTTGGATGAAAATGAGTTGCAGACGATTTGATTGGGAAATCGCATATGGGATCAGTTTATCGATTTTTTCACTCATCGATTGTTTCTTTTTACGAGAACCTAAAACATTCAAAGATCCCATGAGCCCTAAGTAACGCCGGCATCAAATTTGAACAAAATACGTCAATATTGGTAAAAGTTATGGCTGAAAATAGAATGTAGCCAATTTTAGAGGGAAATCTTATAAGGAATCCGTTTATTGATTTTTCATCCCCAAAAGGACTATATTGATACGTTATATTTATACTTTAAAGTTGGTTTTCACAGCCAACCCAGTTCTGCAGAATCAGTGTCACGACGGGAACGTATGGTTTGGGAGTTTTACCGGCAGAGGTTATCAGGTTGCACATGCCGGCTCTTTCGAAATCACCACCCCGATCATCTAACCCCTCTTCACCCATGGATTTGGAGCCCTTCTGGCAAGGAAAATAGAACACCCAAAAGGGCTCTCGATCCTCTGTTCGGATCACAACTAAGCCTTAACCTAAGCCTAAGCAAACCTAGCGAAAGGGGGCTCGGGAGCCTCTAAAAGGCAGCGTCTGATCTCGATCTAGTCCTAACCCCTGCTAGGGGTGCTATCGGTTAGGGCTGCATCGAAGATAGGCATTGGAGAAGGTTGCCTCGGAGATCTACATCGAAGATCTTCATTGGAAAAGGTTGCATCGAAGGATTGCACACTATTATATATAATATATATATATACACACACACAAAATAAATGTTATATTCTCTACTATATATATATATATATATATATATATATATATATATATATATATATATATATATATATATATATATATATATATATATATATATATATATATATATATATATATATATATATATATATATTTAATAACGAACCATGTAATTCACACTCTGGAAATTTTATTTACGTAAACTGTTGGGAGTGGGTAAAATTTCTAAGGCTTCCACGCCGTTTTTCGGAGCCCAAAAAGGGTTTTGTAGCATATTAGGAGATCACTGGAATTTATTCGACGAAAAAAAAGAAATTCCAATGACTCCAGGATGGGGACCCTCACCCCACCCCCTTTTCTCCGAACGTAAATAAGGGATTTGCAGCATATTAGGCAGTCAGGGTACTTGATTCCAAACAAAAAAATCCGATTTCTATTTTTCTTTCCTTTGTGAAAATCATGTATGTGAAAAGATCAATGGGAGTGGGGGTGGAATTTCTGAGGCTTCCACCTCACCCCACCCCGTTTTTCGGACCCAAAAATGGTCTTGTAGCATATTAGGTTACAGGAATTCATTCAACGAAAAAAAAATTTTCCAATGATTCTGGGATGGGGGGGGGGGGGGTCCCCCCTTGCCCTACCCCGCATTTTCAGAACCAAAATAAGGGATTTGCAGCATAGGAAGTCAGGGTATTGATTTCACGCAAAAAAACCGAGTTTTGTCTTTTTCTTAGTGAAAATCGTGCGGGTGTTAATCTAAAAATTTACCCTTTGTTTTTCTTTTCTACCATTGCTAGACAGGGGACTTAACTCACGTTAGCAAACTTACAGATTTCACCGACGTGGAAACTGATAAAAGTTATGGTTGAAAATCGATTTTTACTGCTATCCGCGGGTGCCTCAGGAAAAATAAGTTGACAAGAACACAGCCATGGTCGTGACCAATGTTCTAAAATTGGAGCGACATGCGTGCTAATTTGTGGACGTGCACACACATCCTGCTTTTATAGATATAGATATTTTCAGTTTAGCTCACAGATTTTTTAATCATTTTCTTTTTTAACTGAACAGTTTGAAACTTCGTTTACTAGGGTAATTTCTCACGCTGAAAACGGTTTACTTTCAACATTTTTGACAAATTCGTATTTTAGAAGTTATTTCGTGTTAAAGTTGTCGTATTTGGTTAATTTTAACCAATCAATGACGTATATCCAGCTGAAGAAACCTACCGCTGTTTGCGATAGTAATCGAAAAGCAACAACTTCTGGGTCATATCTACTAAATGTCACCTGTCTGTTCTATTTTATTTTTGTTTACTGCCTGTGTTTTTTTTTTCTTTTTTTGCTTTTCGATCGATTCTTGGTACGAGTGGTTAAAATGCAAATGTTCAAAGAGGTGATCGAAAAGCAAAATAAAAGCATGTAATATGCAACACAGGCAGTAAGCAAAAATAAGATAGAACAGTGTGGCGACATTTAGTAGAGATGACCTGGAAGTTGTTGGTCTTCGATTAGTATCCCAAACAGCAGTAGGTTTCTTCAGCTGAATACACGTCGTTGGTTGGTTAAAATTACCCAAACTTTAACACGAAATAACTTCTAAAATACGAAATTTTGTCCAAACTTTTTATAGTAAACCAGCATACGCAGTTTCAAACTGTTTAATTAAAAAAATAATTTAAAAATCTGTCTGTTGAATTGGTATCTATTTTTTTATGCCTTTGACCAGTTTCTGCCACCCCCACCTCCACTACTACTAATATTGCTACTACCATTGTTGGTTGAACTTGTGACTATTTTCGTTGATGCTTTTGGTGAGTTTCTACTACTTCCGCAATCACCACAGCCACTACCATCAGTAATACTACTAAAACTATAACCTACAACTACTATTACAGATCCTTCTGCTGTTAAAGTTGTTACTGCTATTGCTGCTGCTGCTGCTATTGTCAACTGAGTATCTATTTTTTCGGTAGCTGGAGGAAGAGAAGTATTTCTCTATGAGAGTAAGAAGCCGTATTCTTGACTCTATGGCATTAAAGGCGATCATGGATCAATCTCACACAATCTTATTGACTTATTATGAATGCCGTTCTCTTTAAACTTCCTAATAGATTGTGGTGTTTCTATTTGTTTCTATTCAAAATGGAGTAAAGATGCCGCGGGAGTCATGAAGCATTATGTTTAAATTTATAATCTCTTTTATTCTGTCTCGTTCCCAGTGTACAGAGCCTAAATGTGTCAAAGTGGGAGCCTGTATGTAGTCATTCCAGATACTTGTAAGGGTAGTTAAATCTACCTTAAAGTACTCCGTATTGTCTAAAATAAACTAGTGATATATTGGATAATCTTGAACAAGGTATATGGATAGTTCTGGGGGAAAAAATACCCTACGGTCACGACTTCAGCAGCTCTGATAGTAGGTGTGCTACATCGGCAGCAGCAATAAGAACGACAAGAATAACATTAACAATAACAACCACAGTAACAACGGTAATAGCAATAACAAAAGCAACAGCAACAACAAAATCAATAGAAATAACAGGATTAACGACAATAACACAAACAATTTCACCAACGATGAAAGTAACAATAAAAATAACAAAAACAATACTAGCAGCGATAACAGATATAACAAGAACAACACAAACAAGGACAACGGCAGTAATAACAATAACAATAGCACTAATAATGAAAACAACAACAATAGCAACAACACAAGCTACGACAGGAACAATGAAAATAACAATGATAGGAACGACGACAGTCGTAACAACAACATTATGAACTGATGATATTTATAGATGTTTTCGATCTAGTTTGGATTCTTTGCCATCAAATTTGATTGCAAAGAATTCAAATTTGACGGCAAAGAATTCAAATTTGATGGCAAAAAATTCAAATTTGATGGTAAAGAATCCAAACTAGATCGAAAACATCTATATTATCCCATTATTCTCGCCCTTCACCGCCCATTTATAAACATTGCGAAAATCCAGTGCCACAGATAATATTGTTTCAAATTTCGGTACACGGCCAGCAAGTTCGGAAGGAGTGAGCAAGTCGATTACATTGACCCCAGTTGTCATCTGGTACTTATTTTATCGACCCCGAAAGGATAAACGGTGAAGTCGACCTCGGCAGAATTAGAACTCAGAACCAAAGACAGACGAAATGTTGCTAAGCACTAAGCATTTTCCCTGGTGTGCTAACGATTCTGCCAGCTCGCCGCCTTCAGTGCCATAGATAATATTGGTTTCAAGTTTGGACACAAGGCCAGCAATTTCAGGTGAGGATGTAAGTCGATTAAATTCACCTCCGTATTCGATTGGTAAATATTTCATCGACCTCGAAATATGAAAGGCAAAGCCAACCTCTGCAGAATTTGAACTCAGAACTAAAGACAGAAGAAATGCTGTTGAGCATTTTGTTGGGCTGGCTAACGATTTTACCTGCACGAAGCTTTAGTGCCATAAATAATATTGATTTCGATTACATGTCTTGTCTTTGGTACCCAACGTAACGTACAATAGCATTAAACCGGGAACCTAGTGACTATGCATCAAATTTCTCCAACACATAGACATGTCCTATTGCGAGATACATATAAGTAGTCATTTCATCTCTCCCAGATAACGAAACCTGAAAGATTCTGTTTACCTGCTGAACGTATTTAGAGCTACACTGTCTAGACCAGCTATAAAGTTAAACATTTTGTTCATGGACAAAATCTAGTGCTGTGAACGAGAAACGAACTATCAATCCTTCTGGTGGTGTTTGATAACCTTAGTAACTTGGGTAGCTGCAATTCCTTCGAGAGTAAAAATGAAATCGTCTAAGAAGCAGCGATTGATTTAATCATATTATAAAGGAATGAAGAATATAGTAATGGTAAATATGATAAATATAATATTTGTAAATATAGCTGTTTGGGAAGCTGGATGCATGCGGAAGAACAAAGCTTGACTTCAATAAATTTATTCTTTGTCTGTTCTGGGTCGATACAAGATATAAATCTGTTTTATTTATCAGTGAGTTTAATACTAGAGAACCATTTAAGAGATTGAACGTTGGTTTAGGAAATAAAAAATAAATGTATTAACCATAGTTCTCCATCTTATTTATTCGTTTTAACCTAATATCTTTATATTGCCACATATCAAACTCTTGTTCAAATATTTCACAATAGCTAACAATTGAATGACGTATAGTTCTTTATAATACTGATAAATGCTTCAAGCCAATCAAAAGGCTTTCTTTTGTTTCCATCTGTCTCACATTCAATGGTTGTTACTTTCATATATAAATAAAATCAAGTGTTTTATTTCTACCATGGCTCGAGGATCAGAGACGTGAAAGGTAAGATCAATCACTTCAAAAATAGCACCGTGACCCTTTCAATGCCATCATCTGAAGGTGTAAGATATCCCCGTGCATCACACCAGTAAGTATTATCGCCTCCTGAACTAAAGCGGGCTCTTTGATTCCTTACCAAAGAGATCGCAAAGTCATAACGTACATAGATTACTCTCTCTCTCTCTCTCTTTCCGTCTCTCTCTGAGTCTCTCTCTTTTCCTCTCTCTCTCTCTCCCTATCTCTCTCTCTCTCTCTCACTCTGACTCTCTCTCTCTCTTTCTCTCTCTCTCTCTCTCTCTCTCTCTCTCTCTCTCTCTCTCTCTCTCTCTCTCTCCTCTCTCCTTCTCTGGATATATCCTGGTCTTTAGGACTGCTATATTGAGTCACAAGTCACATTCCAAAGAATGGTAGTCCCATTTCTACCAACTATCGTCCTGCCATACTCAATTCCAACTCTCAAACTTAAAAGACGCAGCCATTTACAACAATTTTCTGAAAACCGTCTCTCCTATGTCTCACCCGTGGCAATTCATCCATGTTCTCTGATTCGCACTAACAACTCTGGGGCACCCTAAGAATTGGTTTTGCCTTTTATGTTTTTCCTCCTATACAACAGCGTCTACTCTTACGCATATGGCAGCCTTCATTCCTCGCTGACTTTCCGCATCGAAGTGGTATTGACATAAAACTCAGAAACCTTATGTCAAAACTCTATTAACTCCATAAACAGAAATTTCTAAAATTTCTAATACTCATAAATGTTATAGATATCAAGAGAGCTGTATCGTATTTCATACATATCTCTAAATATGAGTAGTATGTCACTATAGTCCTCAAAATGGCTACAAACGTTTGAACATGTATTCATCATAGAGGATCTCTACTGCAATAGGCACGTTCTCAACTTAGTAAAAGTTGCATTTAAAATGTCCTCTTTTAGGACGCCTCCAATAACGACTAACTAGTTGTCAACGAAGGTCAAAGAATGCATACAATTCAGTACTGATCCCACATCTGAGATTGTACTACTGGTATACACGTTAAAATTTAGATAGCATCCTAAACAAACAACATCCGCCCAACACAGTTCAACCACTAACCAGAAACATTCAGTCACCTCTCTCGCTTTCTCTCTCTCCCTCCCTCTCCCTCTCTTTCTCTCTCACTCTCTCGCTCTAACTATCTCTTTTCTCACTGCTATAGTTGTATTGCTTCTTGGAGTCGGTTAATCCAATGATGACACTGCCCACTCAAGCACTCGAAACTCATTCGTGTGCATCACTGCCGTTACCCATATTATGTTCACACTTATCTCCACAGTAATCTCGCACTACCTCCAATTATTCTCTTCAATGGCTGTTGGTTGTCAAGTATTCCTTTTTCTCTTGCCGCCGTCCAATTGCAACTGTATTCATATAAGTGTACGTAGGTATGTATGTATGTAACCACGTTGCCTAGTGGCTTGAGAGCTGTACTTATGATCGCCAGATCGTGTTACGATTCCCGGAGTGGACTACGCGTTGTGTTCTTCAACAAAACACTTCGTCTCACGTTGCTATGCCGTCGCTTCAACATTTGACGTGTAGCACAGGTAGCACTTGTACCAGCAACGTCTATTTTGTGGAGAGCGTGAGCTACTTTAGAGTACAAACATTTGATAAACAAATCAGCTGTGCTAGTAGTCATCTACGACAAGAGAGCTCATATACACACGCGCACGCGCGCACAAACACACACACACGCGCGCATACATACACAGATATACAAATATAAACACTAATAAGAGGTTCTTAGCAGAATGCAGAATAGTATATTACCAATAATGGTTTTCAATTTAGGCACAAGACCAGCAGTTTTGAGAGAACGTGGTCCGTCGATTTCATCGGTTCGACTACATGACTAACCTCGATGGGATTTGAACTCAGAATGTGAAGAACCGCAACAAATCACGCAAAGCATTTGGCTCAATACTATTAATTCACCAAGTCAATAAAAAGGAAATTAGTTAATGCTAATGATGGTATCGTTTCTTTCCTTATTTAAATGTAGGTACATAATGTCTCTGAATATTTCTACGGAAATAAAATGGAACACTGCTTAACTTTTACCTTTTGTCTTTTTATCATGCGCTCGAAGACAAAAAAGATTTTTTTAAATAGAATTTATGCAGTATTTCATTTCATCCCTTAGGAAATTTCGAAAGCTTTTCATGGAAGCATATAAAGAAGCGATAACATTATTACTTCCAATTAATGGTCTCTTTCCATGACATATGTATTCATGCATGCATATATGTATATATGTATGTATATATGTATGTGTGTATATGTATGTGTATAATGTATGTATGTATGTATGGAGGTTAAAAAAAGAATCTAAAGAAATTAGTAGCCATCTACGCCAACAAAATTTTTTATTGATAAAATATAATTGTTTTCTTAATTTGTATGTCAATAGAAAAATACTTTCTTAACGTTTGGGAAATGGTACTTTCTCAGTCAAAATTCTGTTTTTTGTGTCTTCTTATTCATTGGAACTGTGTATATAGTGCAAACACACACACAAACACACACACATACACAAACACACACATATACACAAATATATATATGTATAAATGGGGCATGAATATGAGTTTGTCTGTGGATGGATACACGTATTTGTTAAGTGGGGTGAAGTACATGCGCATGGTAGGTGACATGGATATAACGTGGATTTATTTTCAAAATTGACTTTGTTGAAATCAGATCAAAGTAAGCATGACTATCGTGAATTTTTAAAATCGACGTACGTACACAAAGAGGCAGAGATTACATGCGAGTGTGGGAGAAGGAAACGTTTAGGGAGAGAGAGATTGTAACGCTGAATATATTTAAGATTACGATCTTGTACGTTTATCTTTCGATTTCTCAATTCATAATTAGAAACATTTCTAAAAATATATATCTATATATATTGTTCGTCAAGCGTTGTGAAAGAGAGAAATCATTGTGGGCTAATAAAATAATCTGGTGCAAAAAGAAATAACCATATTGCTTCGAAGCGAAAACCGTAACAACACAGCAATGCTCTGATTATTCTGTATTATTTGTTTTCATCATCAGAGCCTCATAATAAACTAATATAAAATAAAGATACATAACAGTAAATATATCTCATTATTGATTTGTATTTTATAACAGTCTGATCGATGGTTTTAGTGCTCTGTGTGTGTAAAGGGGGGGGGGGGGGAGTATTAATGTATATATGCAAGTATGTGTGTGTGTATATATATATATACACATATATATGTTTGTATGCATGTATGTGTGTGTATACATAGATATAGATATATACACACGCAGACACACACTCCACACTCACATGTACACGCAAGCATAAACACATACACATTTATATATACAGAGAGAGAGAGAGAGAGAGAGAGAGAGAGAGAGAGAGAAAGAGGTGGGTACAAATACACACAGGATAGGTATTTAATTATTTTTTCTTTTGAAGATTCTAAAATATTGAATACGTTATACATTGTCTACGAAAAAGAAATTATCAATTTTGGGAGTTGCTATTAATTCTGGGTACAGACTATATAGGGAAGCCCTAGTGGTAGGCCTGTATTACTATAAAACTAAAATGAATTTTATTGGTATTGAATGTTTACAGAACAGTAAAAAAAAAGTCCTGTAAGGAAAAGAATTGATATTGTTTCATGGGTACAATCAATTCTGTCTCTGAAGTTGTGATATGCTTAAGTATCATTTTAGTAAATATACGGTTTATGTGTTTTGTATGTTTCGTATGTTTTTTGTATATATTTCTCTGCTTCGGCTTCCCTGAGCGACGCACCTAGAGCAAGTGTTCTCGACCAAAATTCTGCAAGTGATATTTTGTAGATGGCACCTGAAAGTCCATTGGGGTTCAGTATAAACACGCGCACACATCAGACAAACGCACGCGCACACAAAACACATACTCATGCGGGTGCATGTTTATGTGTGTATATGAATAAATATATATGTGGGTATATACATTTGTATGTATATGTATATATATATATATATATATATATATACGCATGTATGTATACGCGAGTATGTTAACACGTGTGTGTGTGTGTGTGCGTGTCAAGTTTTGCAAAGACGTCTATTTCTTGCTTTACGTACAAATCTATGCACATATTTACCTAAGCTATATACGTATATATATTTATATATACATGTGTGTAACTGCGTAAAAGAGTTCCTATACGTATATATGTATATATTCGTCCATTCGTGTGCGTATGCACATGTCTCTAGTTGTATGTATATACCTATATACTTGGAAGTACATGTGTGAGCGGGTATGTATATGTGTGTGTGTGCGCGCGCATGTGTGTATGTGTCTAAGCACGAACAGAAAAAAAATGTTCATCTAAGTATTATCTTCCTTTCAACTTCTACTTCCTTTTCTTTCCCTTCACAGTTACTACAGCGAATCCTGATTACGTCATTTTCTCTGGACTAGAATGTATATTTTTCACGTTCATATTTAAAATTTACTCATTCACGAATTTGATGAACATATAGCGGTACGTAAGTAGACTCAAATAATCTCTAGTGAGACAATTTATTGATGTGCCTGAAGAGACCCAGAACGGGAAGAAATATATATATATAGATGCATATATATATATATATAGACGCATATATATAGTAATATATGTATACATATATGTATATAATATACATATATACGTATATGTATATATGTATATATATATATATATATATATATATATATATATATATATATATATAAAGTGTAGTATATTGCCACTTAAGTGTGGCTGACCCCTAGGGGTGGATGTTACTGTTGCTTTTAGCCCCAGGAGGACATCTCCTCCAGCTGGCTTATCGACACACGACTGTGTCCTGTTTGCCAAGGGAAGTTATCCCTCTCACCTCGATCTGCAGCACGAACATTGTAGATTATACACATATTATATTATGTTATATTATATTATATTATATTATACACATGTAGAGCTTGAAACACGTGTACCGCGGAATCCTTTGTAGTTTTGTTGTTATTTTATTGTTTTGGATTTACAATTTATATATATATATATATATATATATATATATATATATATATATATATATATATATATATATATATATATATATATATACGTATACATATATACATGCATATATGTATGCACATATGCACATATATGTGCATATATGCTTATATATATATATATATATATATATATATAAAGTATAAGGAAAGGAAAAAATATATAGGTGTAAATGATCTTTAATTCAAATCCAAGTTCCTACTGGTGGACTTGGATGTTTGACATCTCTTTGAAGGATTTTGGCCCTGATTTCTTTTATACATATTTGTATATATAGATAGATAGATAGATAGATAGATAGATAGATAGATAGATAGATAGATAGATAGATAGATATGTATATATACATATATATATATATATATGTATGTATGGATATATAATTTAACGCACTCACCGGTAAAATTTCCACTGACTCCTTATTTTTATTTTCCTAAAATTTTCGTTGCGTCTTGCAACCTTTTCAATAGTAAAACTATAAGTGTAAAGTATACCGGTGAGTGTGTTAAATTATAAGGCACAAAAATAAAGTTACTCTCCCAAACACAACAGAATACGCTTCAACACACGAACTCACAAAGAATCTTGTAAACCAAATCGAAAAACGATTATATATATATACGTATATATATATATATATATATATATATATATATATATATATATATATATATATATATATATATATATATATATACATAGGTTTAGATTTAGATTCAAGATTGAATATGGTACTTATGTTTAGGTACCAGAATATAGTATGGTATGGTATTATACAAAAACCATTCCAAAAAACTAGGTGATCAAAAAATCAAAATAAGCAACACAGATTTCAAAGATGATTGCAGTACGCACGTTTCATGCTACTCCATTTATTTAATTAATGCGAGCATTACATTAAATGCAATATGTAGTGCAATCTTCAGCTGCAGGAAAATGCAGAAAATTACAGTAGAATAGACATATTATAATTGTGGCAACATTTCAAATCCAAGTGGGAGGAAGAATACATAAAAATCCATCTTGACATAGCCAAGTCCATCAGGCTAGTAATTGGTTCTAGGCAAAAATTCTAAACTTCTAAATCTTTCATTGAGAGAATAAGAAAGAAAATTAGGAAATTTTTTAGAAGTTTTAGCTTAAATATTACATACGAATATGGTAATAAGATTGTAAATTTTTTAGATACCACTCTTAACATAGAAGCTAGATTATACCACCCATATAGAAAAGAGAATGAAGTTACTAGATATGTAAGTAGATTATCCAATCATCAACCAAATGTATTAAATTCTATAGTTAAAAGTATTTCTGAGAGAATTACTAGATTATCTTCCAACATTGTTATATTTAATTCTAATTCAAACTACTATAATGTGGCTTTGTCTAAAGCTGGATATGACCAGAAAATTTCTTTCCTTAGTCCTGGTAGGACATCTCTTCTTGATGCAGATAATAATAATGATAGTAATGATAATAATAATAATAACAACAATAATAATGATAATAATAATAATAATAATCATAGATGTTATAACAAACCTAATAACTTAAGTAGTAGTAAAAGTGGACCAAATAAAAAGCAACCCTATATGCCTAAAAATTTAACTAATAAGAAAAGTAATAAAGTACATTTTAATAGTAAACTACATGCTAACACTAGTAATAAACCAATGTTAGTAGACAGTAATGGTGAAACTAATGATATAAATAAAAAGTATCCCGCATCTAAAAGAACTACCAATCATAATAATAATATTGCTCTGAGAAGTAATAGTAATCAAAGTATACCCCATACTCACCCACACAATAAATTTAAGAGAAAAAATAAAAACTCTATCTGGTTAAATATCCCCTTCAACTGTGCAATATCCACAAATATTTACAAAAAATTTATGAATATTTTACAAAAAAATTTCCCTTCTTCCCACAGATATAGTAGAATTTTCTCTTGTCATACAGTCAGAGTTTCTTACTCTACCCTTCCTAATGTAGGTTCAATCATAGCTAGGTTAAACAAAAAGAACATCAGGTCAGCTAGAATAAATGAAGTTAAAAATAGTGGATATGGTTATATGAATAGTAATACAAATAATAATCTAGCAAATACCAATCATGATACTACTAATGATTATATAAATAGAAGTGAAAATAACAATGACAATAGAAATTATGAGGATAATAATAATATGCTTAGTCCTACCAACCATAATTGTAACCAGCAAATAGAATGCAGCAGTAATGATGTTGTGGTTCTAACAGAAGTTGATGATGGGCTCAACTCCAATGAAAATAATAGGAATCAGGGACCTAGAATAATTCTAACTGATAGCACATCAGGAAACGAGTTAAGTAATGATGGAAATGATCAATATATACCTAATAGTAGAATTGAGGAATCGACAAATAATATTAGTGTAAATAATTGTAATAATAATAATAGAGATATTAGAAATAATATAGGTGGGGTTGATAGCACCACCATGTGCAACTGCAGAAATAATTCCCATTGTCCCTTATTAGGAATTTGTTGCACCCGTAACGTAGTGTACAGATGCATTATTAGTACAATAACCGAGAATTATATTTACATAGGATGTAGTATTAATGTGAAACAGAGAATATATAACCATAGGTCCTCTTTTAGACTTAGACATAAGGCAAATAGTACGACATTGGCAAGTAAAATTTGGGAGTTAAAAGATAATGGTATTAATTTTAGCCTTAAATGGGAAATTATAAGAAAAGCTCAACCTTATAGAAATAATAGATATGGATGTGAATTATGTTCTATGGAAATATATGAAATTTTAAAACTTAGAAATAATCCTAATCTAATCAATAATAGATTAGACCTCAGGGTATCGTGTGTACACTGCTCTACTCGCACTTTTAAATTTTTTTAAAAATAGTTTTTATAAAATAGTTAAAATTATCAAATTATAGTATTTTAACTTCTACCATGGTCATCTAGGGCTATTAATTAGCACATATTTTAAATTGGAAATTGAACCTTTATAACATATATTCCTGATCTCTCACCTTTACATTTAATCCACTTGTGATAAATAAGATTTAAAATCTACTCCATAGAAGATATTCTTTCACAACACTTCTGCTATTGCTGTTAGTTTCTCAATATGTATCTTAACCCTATATAGCTTATAAGAATAGAAAATTTTCATAAGTTTTTTACGTTATTTAATGCTTGACTTTAAAAGAATCATTATTATTGTTATTAGATTATTCCAGGGCTTACAGCAATAGTGTCTTGTTTATTTTGTATTTTTTACTAAAATAAATCTAATCCTTATGCCCAAAATTAATCTAATCCTTATTCAATTAATATTTTTTAATTAGCCCATGTTAATCTTGAAACAAATTCATGACTAATGAAACTTTTAATCAATCATCAGGTTCCTGTATTGGATATCCTTGTTAATTCCTAATATCTTTTTTCTTTTTCTGTCCCTTAAACCTTAGTAAACCCATAAACTAATATAAATCCTATACTAATTTTTCTTCACATTATAAAAATAAAGCTTAAATTTTATGTGTCTTCTAAATAGTATTATTATATATATCAGCTAAAATTTTAAATATAATTTTTTTAAATAATTCAAAATAATTTTCATGAACCCAATATACTTAATATCCTTAGACTTTACACCTTATCTATAGCCTCTGAATTCAATACTGACATTACTTCATGCTTTTTTATTTTTATTAGCATACCTCTTATTGTTAAAATATTGGTTAAACTAATATTGATATCTGTAAAACAATACTGATGCTCTATTCAGACTAAAACAAAAGCCCTGTTTGACCTATATACCTAGGGTTTAATTCCTCAACATTTTGATAGTAGTA